>NW_019942981.1:172433-191556 GCF_002910315.2 Salvelinus sp. IW2-2015 | reverse complement strand
GGGGGGGGGGCTGTCTCTGTGGGTGTGTCCCTGTGTGTTTTAAAGGAATGCGGGGCTGGCAGCCAGAGCATGCAGCAGACAGACCCGACAGAGCAAAGAGGGAGAAAGCAGGAATGTAATTAAATTAGGGGTGTCACACCAGGAACCCAGAGCTTAAACAAGCCTCCAGGGATTGTGGGAGATCTCCCAGGCATTCAGTGGTTCCTTGATCTGAGAACATAGGAGAAGATGGCTACGATGGCGCTCCGTGGCATACATACACAATGCGTGTGGACACAGTACACATGCCACAATTGAAAAGCGAATCGTCACGACTACACCCAATCACATTCATGGATGCAGTCCAACTGCTTCCATTCAGAATAACTAACATGTGGGTTCTGCATGTGTAGCACATGGGGATGTGTGAAACTTACTCTGAAGTGTCCCGCTTGCACTAGCGAAGAGCTAGCTTTTCACGTGGCGCCAACTGGTAAGACGCTTCAGTAGGGCGGTCCTCAGTTCGCGACAGGTATGTGCTGAATTTGGAGGAAGTTGTACCCACTTAGCAAGCAGCATGACGTCCTTTACATTCGTACCGTGGCACAGTACTGCTGTGGTGTAAAGTACTGAAGTAAAAACACTTTAAAGTACTACTTAAGTAGATTTTTGGTGTAGCTGTACTTAACTTTTTTTTTACTTCACTACATTCTTAAAGAAAATAATGTACTTTTTACTGACATTTTCTCTGACACCCAAAAGTACTCATTGCATTTTGAATGCTTAGCACGACAGGAAAATKGTCAAATTCACACACTTTTCAAGAGAATATCTTTTGTCATCCCTACTGCCTCTGACCTGACGGACTCACTAAACACACATGGTTCGTTTGTAAATGATGTCTGAGTGTTGGAGTGTGCCCCTGGCTATCCGTAAACAAAAAATATAAGAAAATGTTGGCGTTCGGTTTGCTTAATATAAGGATTTTTAAATTCGTTTTTACTTTTGATACTTATTAAGTATATTTTAGCAATTACTTTTACTTTTGATACTGAAGTATATTTAAAACCTAATGCTTTTAGACTTTTACTCATGTAGTACTTTACTGGGTGAATTTAACTTTTACTTGAGTAATTTCTATTGAGGTATCTTTACTTTTACTCAAGTATGACAATTGGGTACTTTTCCCACCACTGGGTAGAATGTAGAGTTGTTGGGTTTGTCGACCCAGATGGAATGACTTAACCTGGGTCATTCTTGACAAGAGACTCACATGGGTGATATTTTACACTTACACACCCGTTTCAACTAATCAACTTATCATCAAGCCTTTCAATAGCTATGTCTGATGTGTTAGTGCTGGGTACGAACAACAAAAGGCACCATTGTTGATCCCCAGGGCTGGAATCAAGAAACCCTGAACTAAACCAACGCAAATAGCAGCATTTTGGTGAGGTGAAGCACAGCACATACACATACAGGGTTAAGTTTGTACAGTACTGCTGGGACCAACGGTGTATTCTAGGCCGACAGCTGGGGTTGGATCCATGCCTCCGCTTTAACAATGGGGTATGCTGCAACAAGCAGGAACCGAATCACTAGGAGAGAGATTTATGTACCGTCTGTGTTGGGAAGTTGGACCGACATCCATAAGAGAGAACGAGAGCAAGAACGAAAAAGGGAAAAAAAATGGACAGAGAAATTAAGAAATCAAAGAATGAAAACACAGAAAGAGAGAAGGAATGAGAATAGAAACCAAACAAAATGGAAGGAGACATTCTAGTCATTTAGCAGACACTCTTATCCAGAACAACTTACAGTAGTGACTACATACATGTTTTAACACTGGTCGCAATTGGAATTGAACCCTCAACCCTGGCATTGCAAGAGTCAACTGAGCCAACTGAGTCAACTGAGCCACACTGGACCACATAGACTACATGTAGTAATAAGAATGCTTGTTGGCCCAGAGACTATATCGCCATATAGTGTACACAATCATTCTAGATCATTCTAACGGCCACAGAAAGGTGGGGGCCCTAAGAATTGTACTCCATAATTATCAGATAGTGAAGCATCTCAAGGCTGTGTCTGTACACTCTTTGAAAATAAGGTGCTATCTAGAACCTTAAAAAGGTTATTGGGCTGTCTCTATAGGAGAACCCTTTGAGGAAACATTGTTGGTTTCAAGTAGAACCCTTATGTTTCCAAGTAGAACCGTTTTGGGTTCCATGTACAACCCTTTACAGAGAGGGTTCTACTTGGAACCAAAAGTTTTTTTTACCTGAAACCAAAAAGGGTTATCCTATGGGGACACCAAAGAACCCTATTTGAACCTTGTTTGTAAGAATGTATAGTTGGCAGTAGACGTTCTGATCAGCCGATCCACCACTGTATTGCACTGCAGAATTTAGCGCAGCAACAGAGCAGTGCAGCCCATCTGAACCAGTCCCAAAGGACACCGACCAACCTGCGAGACGGCCAGAGTTAATAAATGAGCCATATAATTCCACCTGACTGTCGTACTGCACACTCAGGAATGAGAGTCTGGTCTCTTCCCGCCCAGTGAGGCCCCCTTAGCTGTGTGGCTCCCAGGGGCCGCCACGCTATATCAAACCTTTGATCAGGGGTGGGTGCCAGTCCAACCGATCCACCGCCTCAACCACTGCCCTTGAATACACAGGGAGGCACCCTATTAATCCCATTATGCAAATTGTAGTGATAAATCACACTGTGTTTTTTTGTTCCATCCGCATTATTCACAATGCCTCCACACAGGGCTTTCCTGGTATTCAATTAAGATAGAGGAGCGGGGAGAGGAGGAGGAGGAGGAGGAGGAGGGGAGAAAAGGGTCTGCCAATGTTTTTTAGGGACAGTAGTCTCAGCTGGCCAAAAACCCCAGGCTGTGACAGATTGGCATCCAGCATGGCCATGACCTGAACAAGGACAATTGGCAGAGAGCGGCGGCTGGTTGTGGCATCCCCCCACAGGGAATGGCTAGAGGGAGGTGGGTTGGTGGAGAGGTGGGGTGGGTTGGCAGGATGGGGGTCTGTTCAGAGTTGGAGAGAGCTCAAAGGGGTGTCAAACATCTGAATATGTGTCAAACCTGTGCCTCAGAGGAGAGAATTTGGCACCGGCCATCACTCTTCAAAACACAATGATCTGTGGGGCTACAGGGCCAGTAGAGATATGGGAGTGGTCTTTTATAGACCGTGGAGGGGAGGCTGGAAGGGGCAGGTTGGAGGTGAATGGATGGCTTTAAGACACCATACTGTTGCTGTGTGTTTCAGAACACAGCTGAATGAGATGGAGCAAATGCAATGTCTTTCACATTCACACTGCGTTCATAGTCAGGCAGCCCAGGTTGGATGGTTGGGAGGGGGGGGGGGGCCTTTAGAAAGAAACAATGGCAGTAATACGGTGCTATCTACAACCATAAAGGGTTCTTCTGCTGTCCTCATAGGAGAATCCTTTAAAGAACACGTATGGTTCCAGGTAAAACCCCTTCCACAGAGGTTCTACATGGAACCCAAAGGGTATACCTGGAACCAAAAAGGGTTCTATTTGGAACCAAAAGTTCTATTTGGAACCAAAAGGGGTTTTATTTGAACCAAAGAATTGGTTATTTGGAACCAAAAAAGGGTTCTATTTGGAACCAAAAGGGGTTCTATTTGGAACAAAAGGGGGTTTTATTTGAACCAAAAAAGGGTTCTATTTGGACCAAAAGGGTTTTATTTTAACCAGAAAGGGTTCTCCTATGGGGACAGCCGAAGAACCCTTTTGAACCCTTTTTTTAAGAGCGTACAAAACACACACATACACACAAAACTCTCGTCTGCAGCCTTCCTCCCTCTCAGTGGCCTGTGTGCCCAGCAGAGGCTTGGGAGAGCAGAGGCGTGACAACAATGCGGATTAGTGGCAAATTGCTGAACTCTTCACTCTTTGCCCCTTTGAACTGGGCCTGGCTCTATCTGAGAAAACGCTTACAGTTCCAGACATCAGACAAACAGCAGCAAGAAAACAAGGGGTCAATGACAATCGAAAGGACACCCGTTGCGGCTCCTATATTTTTGCTAGTTAGTCAAAAAGTATCCTTCCTCAATATCATCGACTCAGACCAATGAAGTCGCAGTCTGTGGAGAAGAAAAATTGCTTGAGAATAGTGTGGTGATACTGTCTCAACCAACCCTCCAGGTTCCTAATTCAACCACCCTCCCAGTGTTCTTCTAATGTCAACCACCTCCCAGGTTCTCTAATTCAACCACCCTCCCAGTGGTTCCCTAATGTCAACCACCCTCCCATGGTTCCTAATGTCAACCACCCTCCCAGTGGTTCTCTAATGTCAACCACCCTCCCAGTGGTTTCCTAATGTCAACCACCCTCCCAGTGGTTCTCTAATGTCAACCACCTCCCAGGGTTCTCTAATGTCAACACCCTCCAGTGTTCTCTATGTCAACCACCTCCAGTGGTTCTCTAATGTCAACCACCCTCCCAGTGGTTCCCTAATGTCAACCACCCTCCCAGTGGTTCTCTACTGTCAACCACCATCCAGTGTCCTAATTCAACCACCCTCCCAGTGGTTCTTCTAATGTCAACCACCCTCCCAGTGGTTCTCTAATGTCAACCACCATCCCAGTGGTTCTCTAATGTCAACCACCCTCCAGTGGTTCTCCTAATGTCAACCACCCTCCCAGTGGTTCTCTAATGTCAACCACCTGCCCAGTGGTTCTCTAATGTCAACCACCCTCCCAGTGGTTCTCTAATGTCAACCACCTCCAGTGGTTCCTAATGTCAACCACCCTCCCAGTGGTTCTCTAATTCAACCACCTCCCAGTGGTTCCTACTGTCAACCACCCTCCCAGTGGTTCTCTAATGTCAACCACCCTCCCAGTGGTTCTCTAATGTCAACCACCCTCCCAGTGGTTCTCTAACTGTCAACACCTCCACCGTGGTTCTCTAAATGTCAACCACCCTCCCAGTGGTTCCCTAATGTCAACCCCCTCCCAGTGGTTCCTACTGTCAACCACCCTCCCAGTGGTTCTCTAATGTCAACCACCCTCCCAGTGGTCTCTAATGTCAACCACCCTCCAGTGGTTCTCTAATGTCAACCACCCTCCCATGGTCCCTAATGTCAACCACCCTCCAGTGGTTCTAATGTCAACCACCTCCAGTGGTTCTCTAATGTCAACCACCCTCCCAGTAGGTTCTCTAATGTCAACCACCCTCCATGGTTCTCTATGTCAACCACCCTCCCAGTGGTTCTCTAATTCAACCACTCCTCCCAGTGGTTCTCTAATTGTTCAACCACCCTCCCATAGGTTCTCTAATGTTCAACCACCCTCCCAGTGGACTCTCTAATGTCAACCACCCCTCCAGTAGTTCTCTAATGTCAACCACCCCTCCCAGTGGTTCTCTACTGTCAACACACCTCCCAGTGGTTCTCTAAGTCAACCCACCCTCCCACAGTCTGGTTCTCTAATGTTCAACCACCCTCCCAGTGGTTCTCTAATGTCAACCACCCTCCCAGTGGTTCTCTAATGTCAAACCACCCCCCCAGTAGTTCTCTAATGTCAACCACACCTCCCAGTAGTTCTCTAATGTCAACCCACCCTCCCAGTGGTTCTCAATGTCAACCACCTCCAGTGGTCTCTATGTCAACCAAGCCTCCCAGGGTTTCCCTGTCAACACCCTCCCAGTGTTCTCTAATGTAACCACCCCCATGGTTCTCTACTGTCAACCACCCTCCAGTGTCCTAAGTCAACCACCCTCCATTGGACTTCCTCTAATGTCAACCACCTCCCAGTGGTTCTCTAATGTCAACCACCCTCCCCAGTGGTTCTCTAAGGTCAACCACCCTCCCAGTGGTTCTCAATGTCAACCACCCTCCCAGTGTTCTCTAATGTCAACCATCCCAATTGTTCCCAACACCTCCCATGGAATGTTCCCGCTCTAATGTCCAACCACCCTCCCAGTGGTTCTCTAATGTCAACCCCAAAGCTCCCAGTGGTCTCTAATGTCAACCACCTCCCAGTGGTTCTCCTAATGTCAACCACCCTCCCAGTGGTTCTCTAATGTCAACCAGCCTCCCAGTGTTTCTCTAATGTCAAAGCCACCCTCCCAGGTGCTCCTAATGTCAACCACCCTCCCAGTGCGTTCTCTAATGTCAACCACCCCCCAGTGGTTCTCTAAATGTCAACCAGCCTCCCAGTGGTTTCTCTTAATTTCAACCACCCTCCCAGTGGTTCTCAATGTCAACCACGTCCTCCCAGTGTTCTCTAATGTCAACCACCCTCCCAAGTGGTTCTCCTAATGTCAACCACACCTCCAGTGGTTCCTACTGTCAACCAGCCTCCCAGTGGTTCCCTAATGTCAACCACCCTCCCAGTGGTTCTCTACTGTTCAACCACCCTCGCCATGTGTTCTCTACTGTCAACCACCCTCCCAGTGGTTCTCTAATGTCAACCACCTCCCAGGTTCTCTAATGCAACCACCCTCCCAGTGGTTCCCTAATTGCAACCACCCTCCCAGTGGTTCCTAATGTCAACCACCCTCCCAGTGGTTCTCTAATGTCAACCACCCTCCCAGTGGTTCCCTAATGTCAACCACCCTCCCAGTGGTTCTCTAATGTCAACCACCCTCCCAGTGGTTCTCTAATGTCAACCACCCTCCCAGTGGTTCTCTCTACTGTCAACCACCCCTCCCAGTGGTTCCCTAATGTCAACCACCCTTCCAGTGGTTCTCTAATGTTCAACCACCCCCCAGTGGTTCTCTAACTGTCAACCACCCTCCAGTGGTTCCCTAATGTCAACCACCATCCCAGTGGTTCCCTAATGTCAACCCACACCTCCCCATGGTGGTCCCGATAATGTCAACCCACCCTCCCAGTGGTTTTCTCTAATGTCAACCACCCTCCCAGTGTTTCTCTTAATGTAAACCACACCCTCCCAGGTGGTTTCTCTACTGTCAACCACCCCCCAGTGGTCCCTAAGTTCAACCACCCTCCCAGTGCGTTCTCTAATGTCAACCACCTCCCAGTGTTTCTCTATGTCAACCAGCCTTCCCATGGTTTCTCTAATGTCAACCACCCCTCCCAGTGGTCGCCTAATGTCAACCACCCTCCAGTGGTTCTCTAATGTCAACCAGCCTTCCCAGTGGTTCTCGTAATGTCAACCACCCTCCCAGTGCGTTCCCTAATGTCAACCACCCTCCCATGGTTCTCTAATGTCAACCACCGTTCCAGTGTTCTCTAAGGTCAACCCACCCTCCCAGTGGTTCTCTAATGTCAACCACCCTCCCAGTGGTTCCCTAATGTCAACCACCCTCCCAGTGGTTCTCTAATGTCAACCACCCTCCCAATGGTTCCCTAATGTCAACCACCCTCCCAATGGTTCCCTAATGTCAACCACCCTCCCAGTGGTTCTCTAATGTCAACCACCCTCCCAGTGGTTCTCTAATGTCAACCACCCTCCCAATGGTTCTCTACTGTCAACCACCCTCCCAGTGGTTCCCTAATGTTACCGTAAGTATAGTGGAAGATAAAGCCGATGTCTGGGATGGATAAATGGAGTGATCATGGGGAAGCTACATTGATTAGCAATCCACAACTGTTGGAAAATCCATCGGAATGCCTTTTTTGTCGGAAACTATCAATAAAATGTGATTTTCATTTGTGTGGAGGGATGAGCGTTTAGGGATTTACGGATGTCGCCGGTACTCCTCCGGCACATAGGAAGGCCAACCTCAAGTCGTTTCTAAATTTACGCTACAAATCATCTCTCGTCATAATCAACCATCTCAAGTCATTGATCTTCATTTAGCTCATCCTGCCCCCGTTCCTGGAGTTTAACTTCAACTATACAGCAACATTTATCTTACCCAGCAACATCTCGAAAATGAGGATTGTGACGGTTGAAGCTGGTCATCGAAACCATTCAACCACGAAACCTGCCCTGAATAGGATGTGAATAAATATATAGGAATATATATTTAAATGTCACACTGATATTCACCTGCACCTATTGATGTTGATGGCCACTGATGAACAGAAACAGAACTGTGATCTGTGTGAGCTATTCACTTTTAGACAGTGGAAAATCCAAATGAGGGTTCTTAGTCAGGCCTACTATTTGCTTTCAATCGGAGGGATCAAGGAAAATCAAACCTGTCTCACAAAAAAACACCAATTTTAAAGGCACAATATGCAGAAATCACTCCGCTATTGCCTGGTTTCTAAAATTCAATTTATTTTTGCCTAATTTCAGTTTATGACAAAACCAGGAATGTAGCCTATAGTGTAAATAATTTATTTTACGATCAAAAAACGCTGTGAAAAATCTTTTAAATTACCAAAAATATTGTGTTTGAAGATGGTGTACAAAACAGAAAATAAAAGTAATTAATTTGGATCTCCATTAGCGTTTGCAGAATCGGCAGCTACTCTTCCTGGGTTCCACAACAAACACAAAACATGGTCCACCCACACAGACAGCATGGTGAAGAAGGCGCAACGGCGCCTCTTCAACCTCAAGAGGCTGAAGAAATTTGGCTTGTCACCTAAAACACTCACAAACTTTTACAGATGCACAATCGAGAGCATCCTGTCGGGCTGTATCACCGCCTGGTACGGCAACTGCAATGCCCTCAACCGCAAGGCTCTCCAGAGGGTGGTGCGGTCTGCACAATGCATCACCGGGGGCCAACTACCTGCCCTCTAGGACATCAACAGCACCCCATGTCACAGGAAGGCCAAAAAGATCATCAAGGACAACAACCACCCGAGCCACAGCCTGTTCACCCCGCTATCATCCAGAAGGCGAGGTCAGTACAGGTGCATCAAAGCTGGGACCGAGAGACTGAAAAACAGCTTCTATCTCAAGGCCATCAGACTGTTAAACAGCCATCACTAACATAGTGAGGCTGCTGCCAACACACAGACTCAAATCTCTGGCCACTTTAATAAATGGACTTAATAATGGAATCACTAGTCACTTTAAATAACGCCACTTTAATAATGTTTACATATCCTACATTACTCATGTCATATGTATGTACTGCTCTATACCATCTACTGCATCTTGCCTATTGCGCATAGCCATCGCTCATCCATATATTTATATGTACATATTCTTATTCATTCCTTTACACTGGTGTGTATAAGGTAGTTGTTGTGAATTGGTTAGATTACTTGTTAGATATTACTGCATTGTCGTAACTAGAAGCACAAGCATTTCGCTACACTCGCATTAACATCTGCTAACCATGTGTATGTGACCAATAAAATTTGATTTGATTTGAATTTGATTTGACAAGTAACAAAACACTGATACACTGATAGACAAGGACAGTCACACACATTAAAATACAATGATGTACAAACAATACAACAACAACATAAATACAAAATAATTATAATTATAATACAAACTATACAATAAAACAAATAATGTGTGTGTTAGAGTGTGTGTGTGTGTTAGAGTGTGTGTGTGTGTGTGTGTGTGTGTGTGTGTTTWAATTTTTTTTATTTCACCTTTATTTAACCAGGTAGGCTAGTTTTTGCTACTGCGACCTGCCCAAGATAAAGCATAGCAGTTCGACACATACAACAACACAGAGTTACACATGGAATAAACAAAAGATACAGTCAATAATACAGTAGAAAAAAGGAAAACAAAAAGTCTATATACAGTGAGTGCAAATGAGGTAAGATAAGGGAGTTAACTTCTTCTTAATAGGGTGCGCCATTTCCACTTTGGGAAAAAATAGTGCCCAAATTAAATGGCCTCGTACTCTGTTCTAGATCATATGATATGCATATTATTATTACTATTGGATAGAAAACACTCTGAAGTTTCTAAAACGGTTTGAATTATATCTGTGAATAAAACAGAACTCATTTGGCAGGCAAACTTCCAAACAGGAAGTGAAAATTCTGAAATGGATCTCTGTGAAGGGCTGCTCCTATTCAATTGCCTTGTATTTATGGATATGTATGCACTTCATACGCCTTCCACTAGATGTCAACAGGCAGTAGAACGTTGAATGAGGTGTCTAGCCTGATGTGGGACCGAATGAGAGCTTTTGGAGTGACAGGTCAGCCATATTGGCAGTATTTTGCTGCGCACCTGGGTGCACCATATCGACGAAGAAATGCTCCGTCTGGGACGTTATTGGATACATACGAGAAAAACATCCTAAAGATGGATTTTCAACTGAGTTTGACCAGTTTATTCGACTTTTATTATGACTTTTGGAATTTTTCGTTCCATGCGCCAAACTTTCATGGACACGTGAGCTACACCATGTTAGCCAAAGTTGCTAATTCGACAGAAGAAATGAACATTCTAAAACAAAACAACGATTTATTGTGGAACTAGGACTCCTGGCACTGCATTCTGATGAAAGTTCATCAAAGGTAAGAGAATATTTATGATGTTATTTCGTATTTTTGTTGAATATGTTGACTCCAACATGGCGGAGAATGGCTGAGCGCTGTCTCAGATTATTGTATGCTGTGCTTTTTACTAAAGTTATTTTTTAAAATCTAACACAGCGGTTGCATTAAGAACCATTGTATCTTTAATTATATGTCCAACATGTATTTTTCAGCAAAGTTTATGATCAGTTTTTCTGTTAGATTACGTGACTCTCCAAAATTTCTCCGGACAATTTGGAGCATTTTTGCGCCATGTTCACAATGTAAAACCAGGATTTGTAGCTATAAATATGCACATTTTCGAACAAAACATAAATGTATTGTATAACATGATGTTATAAGACTGTCATCTGATGAAGTTGTTCAAAGGTTAGTGATTAWTTTTATCTCTATTTGTGGGTTTTGTGAAAGCTATCTTTGCGGTGAAAAAATGGCGTTGTGTTTTGGGCTATTGTGGTGAGCTAACATAAATATATGTTGTGTTTTCGCTGTAAAACATTTAAAAAATCGGACATGTTGGCTGGATTCACAAGATGTTTATCTTTCATTTGCTGTGCAACATGTATTTTTCATAAATGTTTTATGATGAGTATTTATGTATTTCACGTTGCTCTCTGTAATTATTCTGGCTGTTTTTGTGCCATTTATGATCATGGCACCAATGTAAAACCAGGATTTGTAGCTATAAATATGCACATTTTCGAACAAAACATAAATGTATTGTATAACATGATGTTATAAGACTGTCATCTGATGAAGTTGTTCAAAGGTTAGTGATAAATTTTATCTCTATTTGTGGGTTTTGTGAAAGCTATCTTTGCGGTGAAAAACAGGTGCAGTGATCTGTGAGCTGCTTAGACAGCTGGTGCTTAAAGCTAGTGAGGGAGATATGAGTCTCCAGCTTCAGTGATTTTTGCAGTTTGTTCCAGTCATTGGCAGTAGAGAACTGGAAGGGAAGGCGGCCAAAGGAGGAATTGGCTTTGGGTGTGTGTGTGTGTGTGTCCCCTCTGTTCCATGTTGTTTAATCTGTTTTTTTAAGGTAATTTTTCTGTTTGTTGAGTAACTCGAAATGGAAGGGAGTTCCATGGGACCACGGCTCTGTACAATACTGTGGGTTGCCGTTTTGGTCTTGGGAACAATGAAGAGAACCCTGGTAGAATGTCTTGGGTGTCTGAGCATAATTCTATTTGATTATGCAGACAATCTTAATGACTCACATTTCTATGTGAATTTGGTCAGGTCACGCACAAAGCTGCATATTGCACCTTTGGGCGGCAGGGTAGCCTAGTGGTTAGAGCGTTGGACTAGTAACTGAAAGGTTGCAAGATCGAATCCCTGAGCTGACAAGGTAAAAATCTGTTGTTCTGCCCCTGAGCAAGGCAGTTAACCCACTGTTCCTAGGCTGTCATTGAAAATATGAATTTGTTCTTAACTTCTCTGGGATAGGTGGCAGTATTTTCACGTCCGGATGAAAAGCATGTCCAAAGTAAACTGCCTGCTACTCAGGCCCAGAACCGAAGATATGCATATTATTAGAAGATTTGGATAGAAAACACTCTGACATTTCTAAAACTGTTTGAATCATGTCTGTGAGTATAACAGAACTTATTTGGCAGGCGAAACCCCGAGGACAAACCATTCAGATGTTTTTTTGTTGAGGTCACTCTCTTTTCAATTTGTTTTCATTGGGAATCCAGATTTCTAAGGGACCTTCTTGCAGTTCCTATCTCTTCCACTGGATGTCAACAGTCTTTAGAAATTGGTTGAGGTTTTTCCTTTGAGAAATGAAGACGTAACACTGTTCAGAATGAGGCTCGAGAGGCGCGTTACACAGAGGCTCGCTACACTTTGTTTTCCTCCGGTATTGAACACAGATCATCCCGTCTTCAATTTTATCAATTATTAACGTTAAAAAATACCTAAAGTTGTATTACAAAAGTAGTTTGAAATGTTTGGACAAAGTTTACAGGTAACTTTTGAGATAATTTATAGTCACGTTGCGAAAGTTAGAACCGGTGTTTTTCTGGATCAAAAGCACCAAATAAATTGACATTTTGGATATATATCGACGGAATTAATCGAACAAAAGGACCATTTGTGATGTTTATGGGACATATTGGAGTGCCAACAGAAGAAGCTTGTCAAAGGTAATGCATGAATTATATCTTTATTTCTGCGTTTTGTGTCACGCCTGAAGGGTTGAAATATGATGGTCTGTGTTTGTTTGCTTGGGTGAAATCCTCAGATAATAGCATCGTTTGCTTTCGCCGTAAAGCATTTTTGAAATCTGACATGTTGGCTGGATTCACAACAAGTGTAGCTTTAATTTGGTATATTGAATGTGTAATTTCATCAAAGTTAAATTTTTATAGTAATTTATTTGAATTTGGCGCTCTGCATTTTAACTGGATGTTTGCCAGTTGGGCGTCCCACATATCCCAGAGAGGTTTTAACTGACTTACCTAGTTAAATAAAGGTAAAATAAGTCAAATTTATCAATTGAAAATGTATGCATGTACACTGTGGGACAATTGGTAAACATCCTTATAGACGCCAATCAGTGGTGGTTGTTGACGTTTAAGATGAGGGAGGGCGATAAATGTTACATTTTTTCTATTACAGCATGTTGGATGACTGTCATAGGTTTAGGCTACTACGTGATACTCAAATTTTCCCTATACCCATCATGAGATTACTACAACCTAGCCTACGAATGAAAGTTTACAACGTAGGTGCACAGGTCGAGAGTCAAATGTGAGTAATCAAGGTGACAGACAGCGACACATTCAGTACCGCCTTGCACACTCTTGTTGCATCTAGCTGATCTAGGGTGTAATCATTAGTCCAACAGTTTCTATTGGACAAATTCAGGTAAGTTTATCCCCATATCGTTCCAATTGCTTCCATTTAAGAAATGTTTTTCAACAGAACCGGCAGAATGAATACACCCCTGATCACACGCAAACACTGTTCACTTTCATGGCAGCCACATACAAACAGCATGATCATTTTGCTCGTTGTAGAATTCTTTCTCGCATCTACGCGCTCTCCTCCTCTCACCTTTCACCTCCACTTGTGGACTTCAGTGCACAACACATCAGCTATCTGTGACCAGGCGAGAATATACTTTCCAAGGCAAAACTTCATATCCTAACCGATACACACAAACTACATTGTTGTCACCATATTAGCTAACGTCACAGCTAGTCAACATAGCTACTAGAACTAACGCATTAGTAAACCCGCTACAATCATACAGTAGAGTGTACAGTCAGCAAGCAGTTTAGCAGTTACACCGGTGGGCCCCGTTAACTTGACTTGGAAGAGATCCACTGTAGGATAGCCATAGCCAGCTAGCTAACATAGCATCCCTCTCTATTTGAGCCAAGTGTTTGAGTAGGCTAAACTAGCTAGCTGCAAGTGAAAGTGAAAAAAAATACAATAAAATATCTCTCTCTCTCTCACTTCTTTATTTTTAAAGAAATTGATATTTTCAAAACTGTTTAACTATTGTCTTTCTCTCTCTTTTTAAGTCAGCTAATCACCACATGTTAAGCACTGCTGTGCTAGCTAGCTGTAGCTTATGCTTTCAGTACTAGATTCATTCTATGATCCTTTGATTGGGTGGACAACAAGTCGGTTCATGCTGCAAGAACTCGGAGGACGTCCTCCGGAAGTTGTCATTATTTCTGTGTAAGTCTATGGAAGGGGGTGAAAACCATGAGCCTCCTAGGTTATGTATTGAAGTCAATGTACCCAGAGGAGGACGGAAACTAGCTGTCCTCCGGCTACACCATGGTGCTAATATACAGAGTTTATTTTTTATCTTTACGAAATTCACTGAGGAGGATGGTCCTCCCCTTCCTTCTCTGAGGTGCCTCCACTGATGGCCATAGTCGTAGCATTCCTTCAATGCCTGTCTAGTGCTTGACCTAATCACGGATGATTAACTTGTTCTCCAATCTGTGGTCTACGTCTTTACGTCAGCAGTGGATGAAGAGATACAATGAAGTAAGCAGACAGTGCAGTGATGATCCAGTCTCGCTATCCAACTCCAATTCATTAGTCAGAGGAGGATGACAGCACTCCAGTCAAGCTGTTCTGGAGAAGGCATTGAGTCCCACATGACACCCTAAGGGTCAAAAAGTCAAAAGGGCTCCAGTAAATAGGGTGCCATGTTGGACACAGTCATTCTGGGTTGAAGTGAAAGTCCATCACACTCCGGGAGAGAGAAGTTTGATCCAGGCTGCAGGATGATAAAAATATCCTTTATAGGTGAAGCATGTTGACTCAATTAATGACAGACACACACACACACACATCAGTGGAGGCTGGTGAGGGGAGGACGACTCATAATAATGGCTGGAACGGAGCGAATGGAATGGCATCAAACAAATGGAAACCATGGAAACCATGTGTTTGGTGTATGCGATACCGCTCCAAACATTACCACGAGCCCATCCTCCCCAATTAAGGTACCACCAACCTCCTGTGACACACACACACACACACACACACACACACACACACAACACACACACACACACACCACCACACACACACACACACACACACACACACACACACACACACACACAACACACACACACACACACACACACACACACACTAAAAATGCAGGCTTCTCAAGTGACTGTGGGGAATAATACAGTAGAGCCAACTGTGATATGCACACTTTCATATAGTTCTTTCTCCATTCAGTAAGCCCTACAGACAGACAGACACAGACAGACAGTGGAGAATGGGGGAGGGAATGTCTATTAAAGTGGTACTCCAGTCTCTTTTCACGTCTTTTCAAATCAAATCAAATTGTATTAGTCACATGCGCCGAATACAACAGTTGTAGACCTTACAGTGAAATGCTTATTTACGAGCCCCTAACCAACAATGCAGTTTCCCAAAAATATGGATAAGAATAAGAGATAAAAGTAACAAGTAATTAAAGACCAACAGTAAAATAACAATAGCGAGACTATATACAAGGGGGGGGGGGGGGGGGGGTACCGATACAGAGTCAATGTGTGGGGGCACCGGTTAGTGAGAATATGTACACGTAGGTAGAGTTATTAAAGTGACTACGCATAGGTGACAACAGAGAGTAGAGAACAATAGAGTATAACACCTGATTTACTTAACAAAAGGCACATCTCAATAGGTAGTTCAGGTATGACATGACATAGCACAAGTGGGGGGTTTAACTCTATTGTTCTCTGTTAGTCCTCAAGCAAGGGGGGAGAACGATGATATCACAAATTCCCATCAAACCAACTCATTAAATGCCCTACCTATTGAAGTTTACAGTTGGGTTGAGAAAAAAAATACTATTTTTTTTTCTCCCTTAGTGTGCTTTACTGCATTTATATTGCTTTTTGACAGTAAAAGTTCAAAAATTGTTGAAGGACGTCTTTAAAAAGTGAATATTCAATATGCACCACCTTGCAAGGCCAGTATTTCTTTGGTCTAATCCCTCCCCCCCCACCCTCTCTCTCTCTCTCTTTCCCGCTCTCTCCCTGTCTCTGAGCACAGCATGATGATGAGTTATTTTACAGCAGCTTGGCACAGCATGGAGCATTTAGCTCCCCAGATGGTCCTCCTGGTGATTCACTTTGCGGCCTTGTCTGTTGCTGGGCAGCACTGAGAGCTACGGTAACATCCCACACTTTTCAGTCCAGTCTCCAATAAATGAGGCAAAAATGTATGCGTGTACATCCTATACTGTAAGGATAATCTCTTAATAAGTTTAATATCAGTCTGGATTTAAAGTACTACAGAACCCAGTCCTACACAGAAAATAAACTGTAATAATTCTAGCAAGGGCCTAAACCAGGGATAAGCAACCCTGAGTGCATCAGCTGCTGCAGGATTTTGTTCCAACTAGGCACCACACTTGACCAACTGAGATAACTGATTAGTTCAGTGATTGCCTAAATTCAATATGTCTGATGTTCCAGGTCAGTTAAATCAAAAACATGAAGTATCTGCAGCACTCTAGGACCAGGGTTGTCCACTCCTGGCCTACAGATTGCTGCAAGCCAGAAAAGCACATTGCATGGCTCTCTTCCTAGTCTCGACTAAATCATTAGGCTATGTTCCTAGCCTGGGCTAGCATGCTACAGCGCTAGACATGCTGCTCTTCCAGCCAAGCTAATATGCTGTCCTGTTTGCCAAAGCTAACTCTTAATAAATACAACATTAACTTTGGCTAACACGGCTAATCATGCTGCTTTAACAGCTACGCTAACACTATGTTGTCCTAGCAGCTAGCTATCCTGCGCTAACAGCCCTCTATGCTAGCTAGAGTGGGGCTGACAGGCCTCTGATAGCCAGGCTAACATGTTGTTTCCTTAGTCAGTGTGATTTTGGCAGGCTCTGGCAGGGTAGCCTCCTGCCCTTTGCAATGTGAGCCAGTGGGGGTGCGAGCATAGGCCTTGGCCCGGTATCAACGTCCTGCGATCCAGCGATAGGACGGCTGGGAGCCAGGAGATGACAGCATCTCATTGCTGGGACCCATAAATCTTCCCTATGCTCTGGATGTGTACAGGCATGTTTGAGAATACACCATTGTCTTTAACGTGCACAACTTGGCCACAGCTGTTCAACTCATAACACCAAGTTTAACCCATGCAGGTCAAAGTAAGAGACGAGCCTGCAAAGTTGGAGTGAAGTAAGACCTGCCAACTACAGCGGATTTGACAATGGAGATGTTGTACACACAAGTCAGCCATTTCCAAATGACGCACGGCCTACAGAGGTCTCTGAACGGCTATTGGAAAAGCAGTTAAATATTTCAGATAGTTAAAACCTGTATAATTTCTTTGAATTTGAGCCTTGCATGCAAAGTGTTTCAGGCCTTTGCACCGCCCTGCATGTTTTTCCCATTAGCACATCCTCCGTTTCCATGGGAAAGCAGTAAACTGTGGCTTCCCTGGATATTCCACCTGGTGTTAACCTGACTCCACACCGCACATCAACATACTCCACAAGAGATTAGATGTAGATTCATTAAAACTCGACACTTGTTTTGTTTTTTTATACCACAGTAAAAATGTAGCCTATATTATTAGTCATATTAGCCTATATTATTAGTCATATTAGCCTATATTATTGGTCATATTAGCCTATATTATTGGTCATATTAGCCTAATACGGCTTAATATGACTAATAATAATAGGCTAATATCTAGAATACCAATGAATATAGCTAATATGACCAATAATATAGGCTATATGACCAATATAATTAGGCTAATATGACCAATAATATAGGCTAATATGACCAATAATATAGGGCTATAATGACCAATAAGTCAATAGGCTTATATGAATGAACTATAAGTACTAAGGATAGTATATGAACAAAATATAAGGCCTAACTTATGAGCAGCTAAATAATGGTCTAATATGACCAACTAATATAGGCTATATTATTGACATATTTGGTATGATTTGTGCCTTAATATGCACAATGTAGCTCAGTAGAGCTAATAAATGACCAAATAATAGTAGGCTAGCAGCTATGCTTTACCCAATTAGTATAGGATAATATGTACTAAATATTTATTACCTAGGACTAATATATTGTACAATTAATATATCATAGACTAAAGCTATTGACTGAATATGATACCAAGCTAATATGACTAATAATATGGCTATTCTGTACTATATTAAATTAAGCTAATATGACCGAACTTATATGAGGAGGGCTAACCATATGACGCTCAACTAAGTATAAGGCTAATAGACTAATAATATAGGCTAAGTCTGACTAATAGATATATGGGTCAATTTATGACCAAATAATATAAGCGACCGGCGTTATATGACTAATAATATAGGCTAATATGAACTATAATCACCTGACGGACGAATATGACTAATAATGAGTACGGATCAATAGTTGACCTAAATTAATATTATAGGCTTAATATTACCGAATAATATAGGCTAATAAATGACTAATAACAAATTAGGCTAATAACCAATAGGATATTAGTGAGCTAATATGAAACATTAATATGAGTTCATGGACTAATTGACCAATAATATATGAACGCAATACTAGACTAATAATATAGGCTAATATGTTCAAGGCATAGAATGATGAAGAGGCTAATAATGACATAATAGATATTATGTCTTAATATTACACCATAATATAGGACTCCGGCTAATATGATCAAAAGTATACACGGAGCTAGTAAGACGCATATACTATAGGGCTAATACTTGAGCCAATAAGATAAGGCTAATATGGACCAATATATAGGCTTATATATGATGAACGAATAATTATGTTCACGAATTCTAAATATTGGAACCAATAATCATACGGCCAATAGACGCAATTTTCAATATGAGAGAGGAGACGCAATATTGACCAATAGTGTATGTCGCGCTCTAGAAATATGACCATGAGGAATAGGCTAGAATGACTGACTTAATTAATATACGGTCTTATACTTATGACTAAATATAATATGGGAATAGGAACGCCATATATTGGCACTAATATAACCTAATAAATTAATACCGGGCTATATGAACGAATATTTAGGGGGTCATAGATATAGACCAATGACTAATATGGCATAATATGACACGAACTATTAATATAAGGGCTTAATTATGACCAATAATAAATACAGGCTAATAATGACCAATAATATAGGCTAATAATGACCAATACAT
>NW_019942981.1:97293-172408 GCF_002910315.2 Salvelinus sp. IW2-2015 | reverse complement strand
ATATGACCAATCAATTATAGGCCTAATTAATGACCAATAAATATAGGCTAATATGACCAATAATATAGGCTAATATGACTAATAATATGGCTATCATGACCAATAATCATAAGGCTAAATGACAATAATATAGGCTGAAATGTATGACCAATAATTAATTATTGGTCATATTAGCCTATATTATTGGTCATATTAGCCTATATTATTGGTCATATTAGCCTATATTATTGGTCATATTAGCCTATATTATTGAACATAATGTGAACAGTGTTACCCGTAGCCAAAGCAGAAGATATACAGTAACTGTGTTGTCAAGTAGAGGGAAGCCAGTTTTCTGTTTCCATTTACAGGGTAGGACCTCAGCTAGATGACTAATGAATGCATCTCGTTAGATTGCCTTTGCCTTTACTGCCTTGTTGTAATCAGTGCAAAATGTTTACCAAATGTTCTCAGTTGATCCTACGACTGGTTTCATTGTTTCATAACGAGAACATTTCCTTCTCTCAGAAGCAAAATAAGGACACTGCATTCGACTGAGCTGGCCTTTCTTTGTCTTGCGATGGGGTTGCCGTGTCGAGAACTGCATACCCGGGCACTGGGCACAGACAGCATCCATTGAAACTGGCAGGTGGTTGTGAGGCTAGCAGGGGGTGGGAGTGGGGAAGGGGGTTGCCCCCCCCCCCAGTGGCTGCGAGCCTCTGCCCCCCTTTGCGCTCTGGGCGGCTGTCTAGAACAGATTAGGCCAAACCAGTGCCAGCCCCTCTCTCCCAGTGTTCTTGATCAACAGAGCACTCTTTGTGTTGAAATGACAAACCACGAAGTAGAGCCAACATCTGCAGGATGAAGGGGGGTAATAAAGAGCTAGGGAGGGCTAGACACCAGTGAAAAATCATTTCAGATTCAGCCGGTTGTAGTGGATGTGATAATACGCTGTATACTCAAATGATCTGTTACGCATTGTCATACACAACTATAATTGAAAAACAGCTGGGGAAAAGCGTAAATAAATAATATTTACTAATATGACAAACATTGTTAAAGTTAAATATTGTACCTTTGGGGCTTGACATATAGAGCGATGGGGCTTGACATATAGAGCGATGGTATAAAATACAGATATATTTGAGGCAAGCTGTTGATTGCATGGTTCTACACAAGGATACAATCTAAATGTGACAGAGTGAATATTCCGTCCACACTGGGGTGTCAACACCACGGATGTGGGGTGTCAACACCACGGATGTGGGGTGTCAACACCACGGATGTGGGGTGTCAACACCACGGATGTGGGGTGTCAATACCACGGATGTGGGGTGTCAGGTTAACCATCCACGGCTACACAGCAACCTTTACAGGATGATTTAGATTGGAGCAAAATACACATTTGAAGAATTGTTCATTATGTGTGTTACCTAGTATTTTTCCAACAGGGGGTGTTGTCTGCGCTACTAAGTATGTTGTATTCCACAATTTGTGAAATTGATACTGAAAAGATACTGAAAAGATACTCAAACAGGTGGAGATGAGCAAAGATGCACAAAATGTTGCATTTTAACACACAATTGGGCCTCGTTCCTCTGCCCAGGCTTTCCTGACACACGCCAGATCTTACAACGCCTGGATAGGTATTTTAAGTATCAGCGAACCACATCATATGTTACCGAAAATCTGGTGCTCAACGGCACAGTCGATGACGTGGCACGCAACCATTGGTTGATGCATACAACGTCTGAGCAGGGGACTGCGACCATAATCACAAGGTGGCCTTTTTTACCTCCTCTTCTAGGGGCCAATCAATCAATGTGCAGTCTGATTGGCTAGTCAGTAAACAGTTCAGTACAAACAAAAACGTAATGCAACGTTCAATTAAACAGAAACAGTGCTGTTCTGAACCAGGGGTTGGGGTTGTGGGTTGAAAATGTACCCGTTGCCCTTTAAATACATCACTCACAGCAACACCCCACCACACCCACCAAATGGAGCAAACGTGTCATTCAGTACAAGCCGTTACCCGACATAGCAAAAGTTAAATCGAACTGAACGCACCCCTGATGACTAATCCACTTCCTGATTGAACCACTTCCAACTATTGCATAGTCTGATTGGCTAGCCGATAATCACATGATTGATTCACTTACGGTTTTGAGGCAGTCTGTAATTACATGGCTTTGATTGACACATATTAATGGCTCATTGTCTATAATACAGAGTGCCAATATAATTAAGTTTAATTGAATTTAGTCACCTTTTGAATACAATAATATATTATACAATTCATGACATCTAGGTAGGAGTTGTACATAGAATTTTGACATTATGGTTTCAGGTCATGGCTCATCCTCACTGAATTGGAATGTATGTATGTATAAATTCATTAGTAAACAAAAGAGGGAAGGATGGATACATAATGTATGTATTGCAGTAGATGAGCCAGAGTAACTTCAGCTGGTTTACATCGGGGGTCACCAGCCATGTGGGAACAATAAAATGTAATTACTAAACATTCTTTTGTTTTATAAGCAGTGAAGTTCACATATGTTAGTTATCCATGTGTTTCATTGCAGTGCATTATTCCACTTTTACATCTAATTGGCTGTGTTTCTTAACTTTCTTTTCCACTTATTGGTCTTACGACACATTTAACTGCACCTATCCGGTGTACGTGACAAAACATGATATTTATTTGGACCTATCACAGCAGATCTTGTATTTAAATCCGATTGGTCAAAAGACCAATTAGTGAAAAAGAGATCACAATTGGGCTGCCTGTCTAAACACAGCCATTGAGACCAATTCAGATTCATTAAAGCACCTTAGCTTTTGCAAACGCTTTAACCCGAGGCAGGTCGTTAAAATGGAGGCTGTTGTTGAGCTCTTGCTGTTCATTTGGAAAGGAATGGGGGGATTCCTGCAACAAGGTCAATTAGAGCTGTGGATTAGGTTCCTCAGCTAGAGGAATACCCCATAAGAACATGTCTCCCCATAAGAACATGTCTCCCCATAAGAACATGTCTCCCCCATCAGAACATGTCTCCCCCATCAGAACATGTCTCCCCATCAGAACATGTCTCCCCCATCAGAACATGTCTCCCCCATCAGAACATGTCTCCCCCATAAGAACATGTCTCCCCCATAAGAACATGTCTCCCCCATCAAAGAACATGTCTCCCCCCATAAGAACATGTCTCCCATAAGAACATGTCTCCCCCCATAAGAACATGTCTCCCCATAAGAACATGTCCCCCATAAAGACATGTCTCCCCATCAGAACATGTCTCCCCCATAGAACAATGTCTCCCCATCAAGAACATGTCTCCCCCATCAAACATGTCTCCCCCATAAGAACATGTCTCCCCATAAGAACATGTCTCCCCATAAGAACATTCTCCCCATCAGAACATGTCTCCCCCATAAGAACATGTTCCCCATAAGAACATTCTCACCCATAAGAACATGTCTCCCCATAAGAACATGTCTCCCCCATAAGAACATGTCTCCCCCATAAGAACATGTCTCCCCCATAAGAACATGTCTCCCCATAAGAACATGTCTCCCCATCAAACATGTCTCGCCCATAAGAACATGTCTCCCCCATATAGAACATGTCTCCCCCATAAGAACATGTCTCCCCCATAAGAACATGTCTCCCCCATAAGAACATGTCTCCCCCATAAGAACATGTCTCCCCATAAGAACATGTCTCCCCCATAAGAACATGTCTCCCCCATAAGACATGTCTCCCCATCAGAACATGTCTCCCCCATAAGAACATGTCTCCCCATCAGAAATGTCTCCCCATAAGAACATGTCTCCCCATAAGAACATGTTCTCCCATAAGAACATGTCCCCCATAAGACATGTCTCCCCCATAAGAACATGTCTCCCCATAAGAAATGTCTCCCCATAAAATGTTCCCCATAAGAACATGTCTCCCCATAGAAGAATGTCTCCCCCATAAGAACATGTCTCCCCCATAAGAACATGTCTCCCCATAGAACATGTCTCCCCCATAAGAACATGTCTCCCCCCATAAGAACATGTCTCCCCATAAGAACATGTCTCCCCCATAAGAACATGTCTCCCCATAAGAAATGTCTCCCCCATAAGAACATGTCTCCCCCATAAGAAAACATGTCTCCCCCATAAGAACATGTCTCCCCATCAAGAACATGTCCTCCCATAAGAACATGTTCTCCCCCATCAAGAACATGTCTCCCCCATAAAACATGTCTCCCCCATAAGAAACATGTCTCCCCATCAGAAACATGCTCTCCCCCATAAGAACATGTGCTCCCCCATCAGAACATGTCTCCCCCATAAGAAAAATGTCTCCCCATAAGAACATGTCTCCCCCATAAGAAAATTCTCCCCATAGAACATGGTCTCCCCCATAAGAACATGTTCCCCCATAAGAAACATGTCTCCCCCATAGAACATGTTCCCCATCAGAACATTCTCCCCCATAAGAACATGTCTCCCCATAAGAACATGTCTCCCCCATAAGAAAAGTCTCCCCCATAAGAAACATGTCTCCCCCATAGAACATGTCTCCCCCATAAGAACATGTCTCCCCATCAAACATTCTCCCCCATAAGAACATGTCTCCCCCATAAGAAGATGTCTCCCCATAAGGACATGTCTCCCCACAGCAACATGTCTCCCCCATCAGACATGTCATTCCCCCCATCAGAACATGTCTCCCCCATAAGAACATGTCTCCCCATAAGAACATGTCTCCCCCATCAGAACATGTCTCCCCCATAAGAACATGTCACCCCCAGATCAGAACATGTCTCCCCCATAAGAACATGTCTCCCCCATCAGAACATGTCTCCCCATAAGAACCCATATCCCCCATCAGAACATGTCTCCCCCCAAATCAGAACATGGCTCCCCATCAGAACATGTCTCCCCATAAGAAACATGTCTCCCCATCAGAACATGTCTCCCCATAAGAACATGTCTCCCCATCAGAACATGTCTCCCATCAGAAATCATGTCACCCCATACAGAACATGATCTCCCCCATCAGAACATGTCTCCCCCATAGAACATGTCTCCCACATGAATGAACATGTATCTCCCCATAAGAACAGGTCTTCCCCATAGAACATGTCTCCCCCATCAGAACATGTCTGCCCCCATCAGAACATTGCTCCCCAATCAAAGAACATGTCTCCCCATCAAGACATGTCTCCCCCATAAGAAAACATGTCTCCCCATAAGAACATGTCTCCCCCATACAGAACATTCTCGCCCATAAAACATTCTCCCCCATAAGAACAGCGTCTCCCCCATAAGAAACATATCTCCCCATAAGAACATGTCTCCCCCATCAGAACATGTCTCCCCCATAAAGAACATGTCTCCCCCATAAGAACATGTCTCCCCATAGGGAACATTGTCCCATCAGAACATGTCTCCCCCATGAAGAACATGTCTCCCCATAAGAAACATGTCTCCCCCATGAAGCAACATGTCTCCCCATTCAGAACATGTCTCCCCCATAAGAACATGTCTCCCCCATAAGAACTGGTCTCCCCCATAAGAACAATGTCTCCCCCATAAGAACTGTCTCCCCATCAGAACATGTCTCCCCCATAAGAACATGTCTCCCCACAGAACATGTCTCCCCCATAGAAACATGTCTCCCCCATAAGAACATGTCTCCCCCATCAGAACATGTCTCCCCCATAAGAACACTGTCTCCCATCAGAACATGTCTCCCCCATAAGAACATGTCTCCCATCAGAACATCTCCCCCATAAGAACATTCTCCCCATAAGACATCCCCATAAGAACATGTCTCCCCTAAACATGTCTCCCCATAAGAACATGTTCCCCATAAAGAACATGTCTCCCCCATAAGAAATGTCTCCCCATCAGAACATGTCTCCCCCATAAACAACAGTCTCCCCCCATCAGAACATGTCTCCCCCATGAAGAACATGTCTCCCCCATAAGAACCATGTCTCCCCCATCAGAACATGTCTCCCCATAAGAACATGTCTCCCCCATAAGAACATGTCTCCCCATCAGAACATGTCTCCCCCATAAGAACATGTCTCCCCCATCAAACATGTCTCCCCCATAAGAACATGTCTCCCCCATAAGAACATGTCTCCCCCATCAGAACATGTCTCCCCATAAGACATGTCTCCCCCATCAGAACATGTCTCCCCCATGAAGACATGTCTCCCCCATAAGAACATGTCTCCCCCATCAGAACATGTCTCCCCATAGAACATGTCTCCCCCATAGAACATGTCTCCCCCATAAGAACATGTCTCCCCCAAGAACATGTCCCATACATCTCCCCATAAGAACATGTCTCCCCCATAGACATGTCCCATAAACATGTCTCCCCCATAAAACATGTTCCACCATCAGAACATGTCTCCCCCATAAAACATGTCTCCCCATCAGAACATGTCTCCCCCATAAGAACATGTCTCCCCGATAAAACATGTCTCCCCATCAACAGTGTACAGTGTTTCCTGTCCTCAGTGCAGTTGGCAGCTGGAGGAGGTGTTCTTATTCTCCATGGACTTTACAGTGTCCCAGAACTTTTTTGAGTTTGTGTTGCAGGAAGTAAATTTCTGCTTGAAAAGCAAGCCTTGCTTTTCTAACTGCCTGTGTATATTGGTTTCTAGCTTCCCTGAAAATGTGCATATCACGGGGCTGTTCGATGCTAATGCAGAACGCCATAGGATGTTTTTGTGTTGGTTAAGGCAGTCAGGTCTGGAGAGAACCAAGGGCTATATCTGTTCCTGGTTCTAAATTTCTTGAAATGGGCATGCTTATTTAAGATGGTGAGGAAGGTATTTCAAAAAAATTACCAGGCATCCTCTACTGACGGGATGAGATCAATATCCTTCCAGGATACCCCGGCCAGGTCGATTAGAAAGGCCTGCTCGCTGAAGTGTTTCAGGAGCATTTGACAGTGATGAGTGAGGTCGTTTGACCGCGGACCCATTACGGATGCAGGCAATGAGGCAGTGATCGCTGAGATCTTGGTTGAAAACAGCAGAGGTGTATTTAGAGGGTAAGTTGGTTAGGATAATATCTATGAGGGTGCCCGTGTTTACGGCTTTGGTGGTACCTGGTAGGTCATTGATCAGTTTGTGTGAGATTGAGGGCATCAAGCTTAGATTGTAGGATGGCTGGGGTGTTTAAGCATGTTCCAGTTTAGGTCGCCTAGAAGCACGAGCTCTGAAGATAGATGGGGGGCAATCAGTTCACATATGGTGTCCAGAGCACAGCTGGGGGCAGAGGGTGGTCTATAGCAGGCGGCAACGGTGAGAGACTTGTTTTTAGAGGTGGATTTTTAAAAGTAGAAGTTCAAATTGCTTGGGTACAGACCTGGATAGTAGGACAGAACTCTGCAGGCTATCTTTGCAGTACATTGTAACACCGCCCCCTGTGGCCGTTCTATCTTGTCTGAAAATGTTGTAGTTAGGAATGGAGATTTCAGAATTTTTGGTGGTCTTCCTAAGTCAGGATTCAGACACGGCTAGAACATCTGGGTTGGCAGTGTGTGCTACAGCAGTGAATAAAACAAACTTAGGGAGGAGGCTTCTAATGTTAACATGCATGAAACCAAGGCTATTACGGTTACAGAAATCATCAAAAGAGAGCGCCTGGGCAATAGGAGTGTAGCTATGCACTGCAGGGCCTGGTTTCACCTCTACACCACCAGAGGAACAGAGGAGGAGTAGGATAAGGGTACGGCTAAAAGCTATGAGAATTGGTCGTCTAGAATGTCCGGAACAGAGAGTAAAAGGAGGTTTCTGGGGGCGATAAAATAGCTTCAAGGTATAATGTACAGACAAAGGTATGGTAGGATGTGAATACAGTGGAGGTAAACCTAGGTATTGAGTGATGATGAGAGAGATATTGTCTCTAGAAACATCATTGAAACCAGGTGATATCATCGCATGTGTGGGTGGTGGAACTGAAAGGTTGGATAAGATATAGTGAGCAGGGCTAGAGGCTCTACAGTGAAATAAGCCAATAMACACTAACCAGAACAGCAATGGCCAAGGCATATTGACATTAACACCATACGGAAGGGGGCTAACACCATTATTCCAGAGCTAGCCAGCTGAAGAGTTCCATCAGCCACTCCTGGGCTACAATCACTTATCCGGACCCGTTTTACTGCCGATGCGGAGCCCCACCGGGTCTTCACGACTGGACTACCGACGTTATCTGCCCGAGGGAGTTATCCAACTGGCCCCTCCGTCGCGACGTTACCTGAACGCCCATCTGCGGCCCGCTAATCGTTAGCTGTCTTATCGGCTGCTATCTGAATAGGTCTATCTATCTGACAATTTTTCTTGGGTCACTATAACTATATCTATTTTGCCAATTGGATTGATCCACTCTACCACACGGAACCCCACTAATCTACCGTCGGAAACGCACGAGGTGGCTAAAATCAGACTTCCATCCTATGCTAGCTTGCTACCGATGGCTCAGCTAGCTGTTTGAATCGCCGTTACCCCAAACAACCTCACTACTCACTGGACCCTTATGATCACTCGACTAAGCATGCCTCTCCTTAACCCCCTTCCTTACGGTGTTAGCCCCCTTCCTTATGGTCTTAGCCCCCTTCCTTATGGTCTTAGCCCCCTTCCTTACGGTCTTAGCCCCCTTCCTTATGGTCTTAGCCCCCTTCCTTAATGGTGTTAGCCCCCTTCTTTATGGTGTTAGCCCCCTTCCTTACGGTGTTAGCCCCCTTCCTTATGGTGTTAGCCCCCTTCCTTATGGTGTTAGCCCCCTTCCTTATGATGTTAGCCCCCTTCCTTATGGTGTTAGCCCCCTTCCTTATGGTGTTAGCCCACTTCCTTATGGTGTTAGCCCCCTTCCTCTAGCAATACATGCCAATTATGCCAATCACACAGTTCAATTTTTCATTGACTGTAGCAGTCAGACAACATCAAATGTATTCTACCCTGGCCTGTATAGACTACATGCACACTACATACCAGGTCACCACACATACCCTTCATGACTAATAAACATTATGTCAGTATGCACTCTCAACGAGTACAGGGCGTGGGCCTCCTAGACCATGACCTAATAATGGAAGTCAACCCGCCCAGTGGAAATGGTACCCAGGGCTCAGGGAGGGAGGGGAGGGGATGGGGGGATTAAAGAGTGTGACACCCTGATTCATCACATGATTAATATCACCTAGAGACAAGGGGAGACTTGGTGGGGCTGAATGAGGTGATGTCTCAATGAAGTCAGAACCTTTCTCAGGAATGACACCATTCGGAACATGTAAAACGAGTAAAAAAATGTTTTTTAAACAGCCCTGGAATAATCTCAATCCCTTATAGCCTTGCCGTCGGTGAGTAATCCTCATTCACTGCTTGTTTTTATTTTAGGTTAAATGAGGCTACTTCCATTCATATAGAACCGTGTTAGAATAATTGAGGGCATTATCAGTGAAGGATAAACTCTGTCCTTCTGTATCATTGATAAACATACACCTTATCCAAATACATTTAAACTAAATTTTTCACAATACCTGACATTTACTCCTAGTAAAAATTCCCTGTCTTAGGTCAGTTAGGATCACCACTTTATTTTAAGAATGTGAAATGTCAGAATAATAGTAGAGATAATGATTTATTTCAGCTTTTATTTATTTCATCACATTCCCAGTGGGTCAGAAGCATTGCCTTTACATTTTTTTTAAACTTGGGTCAAATGTTTCGGGTAGCCTTCCACAAGCTTCCCACAATAAGTTGGGTGAATTTTAGCCCATTCCTCCTAACAGATCTGGTGTAACTGAGTCAGGTTTGTAGCCCTCCTTGTTCGCACACGCTTTTTCAGTTCGGCCCACAAATCTTCTATAGGATTGAGGTCAGGGAATTGTGATGGCCACTCCAATACCTTGACTTTGTTGTCCTTAAGCCATTTTGCCACAACTTTGGAAGTATGCTTGGGTTCATTGTCCATTTGGAAGACCCATTTGCAACCAAGCTTTAACTTCCTGACTGATGTCTTGAGATGTTGCTTCAATATATCCACATAATTTTCTTACCTCATGATGCCATCTATTTTGTGAAGTGCACCAGTCCCTCCTGCAGCAAAGCACCCCAACAACATGATGCCGCCACCCTCGTGCTTCACGGTTGAGATGGTGTTCTTCGGCTTGCAAGCTTCCCTCTTTTTCCTCCAAACATAACGAATGTCATTATGGCAAAACAGTTCTATTTTTTTGTTTCATCAGACCATAGGACATTTCTCCAAAAAGTCTGATCTTTGTCCCCATGTGCAGTTGCAAACCGTAGTCTTGCTTTTTTATGGTGGTTTTGGAGCAGTGTCTTCTTCCTTGTTGAGCGGCCTTTCAGGTTATGTCAATATAGGACTCGTTTTACTGTGGATATAGATACATTTGTACCGGTTTCCTCCAGCATCTTCACAAGGTCCTTTACTGTTGTTCTGGGATTGATTTGCACTTTTCGCACCAAAGTACCTCTTTCCTCCAGGAGACAGAACGTGTCTCCTTCCTGAGCGGTATGACGGCTGCGTGGTCCCATGGTGTTTATATTTTCGTTCTATTGTTTGTACAGATGAACGTGGTACCTTCGTTGCTCCCAAGGATGAACCAGACTTGTGGAGGTCTACAATTATTTTTCTAAGGACCTGATTTCTCTTGATTTTCTCATAATGTCAAGCAAAGGGGCACTGAGTTTGAAGGTAGGCCTTGAAATACATCCACAGGTACACCTCCAATTGACTCAAATTATGTCAATTAGCCTATCAGAAGCTTCTAAAGCCATGACATAATTTTCTGGAATTTTCCAAGCTGTTTAAAGGCACAGTCAATTTAGTGTATGTACATTTCTGACACACTGGAATTGTGATACAGTGAATTATAAATTAAATAATCTGTCTGTAAACAATTGTTGGAAAAATGACTTGTGTCATGCACACAGTAGATGTCCTAACCGACTTGCCAAAACTATAGTTTTTTATTATGATTTTTTCCCCCCGTTCAAATATTTTTCATTGAACACACACAAGAATGGTGTATAGGTATAAAAGACAGGTAAACAATTCTTATCTAAAGATAAAAGAGCAGACAGAAACAACAGAGTTCTGGGTACAAAACAAATATTACGAAACAAGACATACAGAACAAGGACAGGTAGAAAGAAAGAGGGTAGACGTCACTCCCCACGTATTCCCCCCCTTTATCCATCCCCCCCTTATTCCCCCCTATTCCCCTCCCGGGAAAGGAACACATGCTGCACATGCTGCCCAAAAGTAGATTCAAATATTACAATTGAGAGTGCGTTAAAAAGTACAAATTCACAGCGCCGAATGGTTCAAGTAAGAGAGGAAAGGCTGCCAGATTTGATCAAATGTTGATAATTTATTGTTCAGAATATATCTAATTCTTTCTAAGTGTACAGTGTTTACCAATTCGCTGAGCCATAATTTGGTAGAGGGCGCTTCCTTCCTTTTCCAAAACAACAAGATTCGTTTTTTTGCTGAAATGAGACTGTAAGAGATGAGTTGTTTTGGGGGGTTGGTTAATCCGTTTAGGGAATCAGACACTCCCAGGATTATCAGAAGTGGGTCTGGGTCTATTGAAGTCTCCAGAACTTCAGAGAGGAAGTTTTTGCTAAAATCTTTTGGTCTGTATTAAGAAGGGATATTGGTCTGTATGACCCTACCTCTTCCGGATCTTTACCCTTCTTATGTATAACTGTAATGAATGCTTCATCCAAAGTAGGTGGGAGAGCTCCATCCTCCTTGGCCTGAACCAACATTTTGTGCAGGTAGGGAGAGAGCATGTTGCTGAATGTTTTATAGAATTCACCAGGGTATCCATCTGGGCCCGGGGTCTTGCCACTCTTTAGAGATTTAATTGTTTCTCGAATTTCTCCAAGAGATATTTCCTTATTCAGGAAGTTAGAATCTTCCTGGTTCAGGGCAGGAAGATTACAGTCCTCCAAAAAGTTTTGCATAATTAAGGGGTTAGGATCCGCTTTAGATGTATATAGAGTCTCATAAAACTGATGGCATCTGTCATTGATGTCTTTGGGGGAAGAGAGTAATTCCCCAGATGCAGATTTAACTTTGTGAATCATTCGGTCACTCACATTTTTTCGAAGTTGTCTGGCAAGTAATTTGTGTGGTTTGTCACCAAACTCAAAATATTTTTGCTTGGCATAGAGAAAAGATTGAGCAATTTTAGCTGAGAGAATCTGATTATATTCAAATTTTAAAGCGGTAATTTTTTAAAAATGTTTCTCCATAGATGGATGGATAGCATTCTCCTTATCCAGTAAGTGAATTTGTCCCTCCTGCAAGCACCTTTACTTCCCACCCTGTTCCCCTACTTTCCCCAACATTTACCCCCCCATCAACCCACCTTTAACAAGCCATACACAAATAGGAGAGAAAAAAAACAGGAAAATAATAATAATAAAATAATAAACACATTGTCTGGCCGATGCCAAAAAAGCACGGCGCGACCTCGAACAAGAGGTAAAACAAAAATAAAATCCCAACTATACGTTCACCTCTCACAATCCTAGAACTTCTACTAACATATGAACTGAGGAGGCTCCCGCGGATAAAGTGTTCAATTAGCATCTAATAAACCTAAACAGAATAAATTGCAACTTAAACATATTGCGCACTTAAGCGTCATCTTGGGTCAATCCCTGAGATAAGCAAGATATAGCATCACAAGATTATATTGCTAAGCAATGCCGGTCTAAACATGAACCATCAGCAATCGACATAGACAGCAGTACATTTACATATCGTGGGTTAGGAGATCGGAACAAGGATTTTGCTAAATTAAACGTACCCCCCAATCAACAAAAAAAAGAAGATTTTATATATATATATATATATACATATACATATACATATACATACATACATATACACATACACACAAAAAAATACACATAAAAAAATATATTTAAAAAATATATACATATACACATACACACATCTACATACACAAACATTCATACCCCAGAATAATAATCTACACTAATTTAAAAATATACACATACATAATACTAAAATGCTAAGAGAAAATAATAATAAAGTACAAATAATAATTATATGTACGCACACCTACACAGACACAAGCACTACAGAGGGCTGGTGGGGATCTAATCGGGAGAGCGGCCCACGGCTATGACAAAGGCAGAACGGCACAAAACATCAACTTGCTATCCAGGTGTCTGCCCCTTCCCAACCATCACCCCTAGTCCCCTGCAAGCAATAAATAAATGGTATGGTAATAAGAATAATGTAAGAATTGAAAAATAAATTACGAAACAAAACAAAAATGGGGGAATATAAGTATATCCATCCGAAAGTGTCAATGATCAAACCTGGAAGAACTCCCAAATAGGCATCGCTCTGAACACAGCCGGAATGAAAGTGAAGTGTATGTAAGCTTCTGACTTCAACTGTATATAATATAGATGAACAAAACAGTCGCTAAAACCAGATCTGAATTGTTCCATCCTGAAAACATGACTATATAAATAAACTATTGGAAGTATTTAATACCAAGGTTGATGCCAAAACAACCGCGTCTTATATCCCAACGAAGAGTTTGTTGTGAGGTTCGTGTGGACTGAAGGTCGTGTGATGCTTCTCTATCAAAGTTTTTACTTGACAGGACGCATTCCCAGCAGGGCGAACGCTGGCGGTCTGGCCTTGAAATGCTGTGTTGCTTACCTCTTTGACCGTAATCACATATTCACCAGAGAAGAAGAAAAAAACTATCTATTAAAACGTCAATATTTAGTGACATTGTACTTCCAACTCAACAAAGGTTGAGGAAATAAATATAAATAATTGTTGTTGTGTTGGTGAAATGGATATAAAGCTAATCTGATATTTAAACATTTACTTCATGTATTAATTGAATTGCTTCACATATACATCATATCCACTGACCTTGATATTTGACGTGGACTGTTGTTGTGGGGCTGGAGGATGGCATTCAATAGGCCAGAGGTGTATGAACCCTGGTCAACCCCAGTGCACTACATAGGGAGTAGGGCACTATTTGGGACACAGGCATAGACATATCACGCTTACGTTGATACATAGGGAAAGAAATCAGACTAGTGTGCAGGCTTATTAACAAACATTACTAAATGGTTCAAATCAACCCTAGAGTAATTTTCCATTGAGGTAGCCCAACTCAGAGTTATTGGGTTGTTCCACCAACTCAGAGCCTTTTGAGAAGTGTAACTTTKCCCCCCCCYCCCCCCCCCCCAAAAAAAAACGTTTGATTTCCCCTAATTTCAACATTGTCATAAAGAGCACATGTTCAACTTCATTACATTTACATTTTAGTAATTTATCAGACGCTCTTTTTAGAGCGTTCACCTTGCAGATATAATCACGAAATAGCAAAAATCTAATCAAATCAAATTTTATTTGTCACATACACATGGTTAGCAGATGTTTGTGCTTCTAGTTCCGACAATGCAGTAATAACCAACAAGTAATCTAACCTAACATAATACTGCATAGTTTCCTAGGAACGCAAAGCGAGGCGGCCATCTCGCTCGGCGCCGGAAGTTATAGGCTGGGAGAGAGAGGCAGAGAGAGAGAAGGGCAAAAAAAGAGAGAGAAAGAAGCAGAGAGAGAAAGGGGCAGAGAGAGAGAGAGAGGGGCAGAGAGAGAGAGAGAGAGAGAGAGAGAGAGGTCAGATTCCTGCTCTACCCAGATTACCTTGTCCTACTGTCACCAACAGAGCAAGGTCTACAGGAACAACTTAACATTCTTTGGGAATACAGCATCATCTGGGAAATCAATGTCAACTTTCAGAAAACCAAAGTTTTAATTTTCCAGATAAAGGACAGCAATCAGAGCAGCAGACTCCTTCAAATGAGGAAATACCATGGTTGAACATGCCCAATGGCACAACTACAGTACCTGGGACAAAAAATATGTGCCTGTGGTGGATTTGGTCTGGCAGTGAAATGCACTAAAAGAAAAATCCTGCAAAGCAATTTATTCCATAAAAAGAACATTCTCAAAAATAAATATTCCTATTGAAAACTTCAATTGTGTAATTTTACAAATCTGGAAACATTAGGTGGAAACAAGGTTTGGGGTCCAACCTGTAATTATGATTATAAGAGAAAAAACACTAAAGAACCTATACGTACAGATTTCTGCAGATATAGTGGCTGGAGGGAGAGGGAGAGAGAGAGAGAGAATTATGCTAAATATCCAAAAGAAAGTGCCAAATAATGCATGCAGAGCAGAACTCGGACGATTCCCTTTAATTGTAAATATAAAGAAAATGACAGTAACATTTTGACACCATTTGAAATTAAGCCCCAAAACATCCTTACAATTCAAATCACTGGAAACCCAAGAGCTGAACCCTGAAAAGAGTCCCCTATGTCAGCTGTTAACTTCAGGATCGGACCCTTTTTTACAATTTTCGCCTAAAATGACATACCCAAATCTAACTGCCTGTAGCTCAGGCCCTGAAGCAAGGATATGCATATTCTTGGTATTATTTCAAAGAAAACACTTTGAAGTTTGTGGAAATGTGAAAGGAGTGTAGGAGAATATGGACCATTCGGGCAGGAGGTAGCCTAGTGGTTAGAGCGTTGGACTAGTAACTGAAATGGTTGCAAGATCAAATCCCCGAGCTGACAAGGTAAAAAGCTGTCGTTCTGCCCCCGAACAAGGCAGTTAACACTGTTCCTAGGCCATCATTGAAAATAAGAATTTGTTCTTAACTGACTTGCCTAGTTAAATAAAGGTAAAATAGAATACAACAGTTAAAATATATTACACAATAGATCTGGTAAAAGATAATACAAAGAAAAAACCAACCGTTCTTTTGTATTTTTTTGTACCATCATCGTTTAAATGCAAGAGAAAGGCCATCATGTATTTTTCCAGCCCAGCTGAAATTTTGATTTTGGCAACTAGATGGCAGCAGTGTATGTGCACAATTTTAGACTGATCCAATGAACCATTGCATTTCTGTTCAAAATGTTGTATCAAGACTGTCCAAATGTGCCTAATTGGTTAATAACTTTTCATGTTCAAAACTGTGTACTCTCTTCAAATAATAGCATGGTATTATTTCACTGTAATAGCTACTGTAAATTGGACAGTGCAGTTAGATTAACAAGAATTTAAGTTTTCTGCCACTATCAGATATGTCTATGTCCTGGGAAATGTTCTTGTTACTTACAACCTCATGCTAATCGCATTAGCCTAGGTTAGCTCAACATCCCCGCGGGGGACCCACCGATCCTGAAGAAGTAAAAAAAAAAAAACACTAAACAACCCTATTATCCAAACAAACATTGAAATATATCAAATTGTAACAGAAATGAAAACATCCTGTCTGACAAATTTGGAAAATGAAACAAAAACACAGAATAAACTAAATTGCTATTTGACCTCAAAAGCGAAAACAAATTGGCAGAATATCTCTACTCTGTCAGAGACACAAACTAGAGACTGACCAAATACATGCTCAGCGACCAACAATTGGCTGTAGAAAAAAAGACATGTCTACCCAAAGACGAGTGTCTATGTGGTCACTGCACGACAGGGAAGGTAGAGACAGAGATACTCCCTTTTTTGAAGAAAATATGTAAATCAATTCCCAACTTCTGTGCAATTACAAATAACATTTACTTAATGACAGTAAGCTGGGAATTATTCTGGGTGAGGGAGAACCCGTAAATATTACTGCCATATATGTATATGATTGCCATAGTCTGAGGAACATTCCATGACAATTAATTCCCTGAAATATTTTCATTGTATATAACTTTTTTTCTTTGATTTATTTCGCCTTTATTTAACCAGGTAGGCTAGTTGAGAACAAGTTCTCATTTGCAACTGCGACCTGGCCAAGATAAAGCAAAGCAGTGAGACACAAACAACAACACAGAGTTACACATGGAATAAACAAAACATACAGTCAATAATACAGTAGAAAATAAGTATATTTACAATGTGAGCAAATGAGGTGAGATAAGGGAGGTAAAGGCAAAAAAGGCCATGGTGGAGAGGTAAATACAATATAGCAAGTAAAACACTGGAAAGGTAGATTTGCAGTGGAAGAATGTGCAAAGTAGAAATWGAAATAATGGGGTGCAAAGGAGCAAAATAAATGAATAAATAAATACAGTAGGGGAAGAGGTAGTTGTTTGGGCWAAATTATAGATGGGCTATGTACAGGTGCAGTAATCTCTGAGCTGCTCTGACAGCTGGTGCTTAAAGCTAGTGAGGGAGATAAGTGTTTCCAGCTTCAGAGATTTTTGCAGTTCGTTCCAGTCATTGGCAGCAGAGAACTGGAAGGAAAAACGACCAAAGGAGGAATTGGCTTTGGAGGTGACCAGAGAGATATACCTGCTGGAGCGCGTGCTACGAGTGGGTGCTGCTATGGTGACCAGTGAGCTGAGATAAGGCGGGGCTTTACCTAGCAGAGACTTGTAGATAACCTGTAGCCAGTGGGTTTGGCGACGAGTATRMAGCGAGGGCCAACCARCGAGAGCGTACAGGTCRCAATGGTGGGTWGTRTATGGGGCTTTGGTGACAAAACGAATGGCACTGTGATAGACTGCATCCAGTTTGTTGAGTAGAGTGTTGGAGGCTATTTTATAGATGACATCACCGAAGTCGAGGATCGGTAGGATGGTCAGTTTTACGAGGGTATGTTTGGCAGCATGAGGATGCTTTGTTGCGATATAGGAAGCCGATTCTAGATTTAATTTTGGATTAGAGATGCTTAATGTGAGTCTGGAAGGAGAGTTTACAATCTAACCAGACACCTAGGTATTTGTAGTTGTCCACGTATTCTAAGTCAGAGCCGTCCAGAGTAGTGATGTAGTGATTACTAGTAATACATATTCAAACCACCATCATAGTATTTTCATTGTATATAACTTACTAGTAATACATAGTGGAACCATCATCATAGTATTTTCATTGTATATAACTTACTAGTAATACATAGTGGAACCATCATCATAGTATTTACATTGTATATAACTTACTAGTAATACATAGTGGAACCATCATNGAACCATCATCATAGTATTTACATTGTATATAACTTACTAGTAATACATAGTGGAACCATCATCATAGTATTTACATTGTATATAACTTACTAGTGTGACAACCCTCCCACTCTGTCTGCCAAATTCTTTCTCTTTGCTCTTGTTTTCCTTAATAGGATGTCGGTGGGCGGAGCCGGGAGGGTCGTCAGCGACATGGGCCCAGGTGTGTCCCAGGATAAATGCACCTCTTCCCCATTCATTGGGGAGACTCTCTCCATGCGGACACCTTTATAGATTTTGTTGTGGTATTTTTGTGGCCTTTGGCACCTTTCAGCACCCCGCATTATCACATTTATGCATGCAAACACTCCCTTACACTACTGATTACTGATTACGCACACCATTGTTAATTGTATTTAGTTTACTTTATTTCATAAATATATTTTGTTATTCCCTGTCTCCACGTTGTCTCCCTTTTGTTACGAACTTCGAGCAGGTTCGTGACAAGTGGGGGCTCATCCGGGATTTTGAAGGTTTTGTGTTTGGGAGAAAATGTGGAGTTAATGATAAACTCTGTAGGTGCTTTGTTTGCAACTTTTGTTACAGCTTGTTTGAGTTGTAATGTTTGGTGCCCAGTACTGGTTGCCTTTGTTTGTTTGGTAAATTTGCCACTGCGGTGGATAGTTTGTTGTGTGTTGCGTTGGAGAGTACATTGGTTAGTTTCCAGGCCCCTGCCCAGCCTGGAAACTCTTGCTCTACTCGCTGTTGGGACATCGGTCTGAAGAGTTATCTACCATAAACGGAGATGTGTGGATAAACCACTCCTCCAGTCTTTTTGGTTCTATAACAAAGATCAAACAGCAAAAACATATACATGATCAAATACAAATCTTAGAATCAACTATTAAAGACTACCAGAACCCACTCTATTCTCCAATTACATTGAATGAACTACAGGACAAAATACAAACCCTCCAACCCAAAAAGGCCTGTGGGGTTGATGGTATCCTAGATGAAATGATTAAATATACAGACCACAAATTCCAATTGGCTATACTTAAACTCTTTAACATTATGCTCAGATCTTTCGCAGTATTTTGGAACCAAGGACTGATCACCCCAATCCACAAAAGTGGAGACAAATTTGACCCCAATAACTACCGTCAACAGCAACCGTGGAAAAATTGTCTGCATGATCATTAACAGCAGACTCGTACATTTCTTCAGCGAAAACAATGTAATGAGCAAATGTCAAATTGGCTTTTTACCAAATTAACATTAGACAGACCAAGTATTCACCCTGCACACCCTAATTGACAAACAAAACAAAACAAAGGAAAATATTCTCATGCTTTGTTGATTTCAAAATTTTTCGGGCTCAATTTGGCATGAGGGCCTGCTATAAAAATTCATGGAACGTGGTGTTGGGGGAAAAACATACGACATTATAAAATCCATGTACACAAACAAGTGTGTGGTTAAAATTGGCAAAAAACACACCCTTTTTTCCATAGGGCCGGGGGGTGACAAGGATGCAGCTTAAGCCCCACCCTCTTCAACATATACATCAACTAATTGGCGAGGGCACTAGAACAGTCTGCAGCACCCGGTTTCCCCCTACTAGAATCTGAAGTCAAATGTCTACTGTTTGCTGATGATCTGGGGCTTCTGTCCCCAACCAAGGAGGGCCTACAGCAGCACCTAGATCTTCTGCACAGACTCTGCCAGACCTGGACCCTGACAGTAAATCTCAGTAATACAAAAATAATACATTCCATCGAGACAACCATTGCCTTAGAGCACACAAAAAAACTATACATACCTCGGCCTAAACATGAGTGCCACAGGTAACTCCCACAAAGCTGTAAACGATCTGAGAGACAAGGCAAGAAGGGCCTTCTAAAAAAATAAAAATAAATTGAGACTGCATGCCAGAATTCTGCAAAAATATCCTCAGTGTATTACGTAAAACCCCAAATAATGCATGCAGAGCAGAATTAGGCTGATACCCGCTAATTATCAAAATCCAGAAAAGAGCCGTTAAATTCTACAACCACCTGAAAGGAAGCAATTCCAAAACCTTCCATAACAAAGCCATCACCTACAGCGAGATGAACCTGGAGAAGAGACCCTTAATTAAGCAAGCTGGTCCTGGGGCTCTGTTCACAAATACAAACATACCCCACAGAGCCCCAGGACAGCAACACAATTAGACCCAACCAAATCATGAGAAAACAAAAAGAGAATTACTTGACACATTGGAAAGAATTAACAAAAAAACAGAGCAAACTAGAATGCTATTTGGCCCTAAACAGAGAGTACACAGTGGCAGAATAGCTGACCACTGTGACTGACCCAAACTTAAGGAAAGGTTTGACTATGTACAGACTCAGTGAGCATAGCCTTGCTATTGAGAAAGGCCGCCGTAGGCAGACCTGGCTCTCAAGAGAAGATAGGCTATGTGCACACTGCCCACAAAATGAGGTGGAAACTGAGGTGTACTTCCTAACCTCCTGCCAAATGTATGACCATATTAGAGACACATATTTCCCTCAGATTACACAGACCCACAAAGAATTAGAAAACAAATCCAATTTTGATAAACTCCCATATTTGAAAATTAGCCGGCTGGCTAAAACCGGCACTTTTACTGAAACGTTGATTAATGTGCACTGTCCCCTGTAAAATAAATATCTATTGGGTGAAATACCACAGTGACATCACTGCAGCAAGATTTGTGACCTGTTACCACAAGAAAAGGGCAACAAGTGAGGAAGAAACACCATTGTAAATACAACCCACATTTATGTTTATTTACTTTCCCTTTTGTACTTTAACTATTTGCACATCATTAAAACACTGTATATACTCATAATATGACATTATAATTGTATTCGTCTGGAACTTCTGCAGTGTAATATTTACTGTACATTTTTTATAGTTTATTTCACTTTTGTTTATGATCTTTTTCACTTGCTTTGGCAATGAAAACATGTTTCCCAATAAAGCCCTTTGAATTGAATTGAGAGAGAAGACTATGACAGCTGATTATCACAGAGGGAGAGAGAGATGCAGAAAGAGAGAGATGCAGAAAGAGAGAGAGGCAGAGAGAGAGACAGCAAAAGAGAGGTGGAGAGAGGGGAAGAGAGAGAGGGCAGAGAGAAAGAGATGCAGAGAGAGTGAGAGGCAGAGAAAGTGAGATGCAGAGAGAGAGTGAGAGAGGCAGAGAGAGTGAGAGAGGCAGAGGGAGGGAGAGAGGCAGAGGCATAGAGATGCAGAGAGAGGGAGAGAGAAAGAGAGGCAGAGAGGGCGAAAAGCAGAGAGGGAGAGGCAGAGGGAGGGAGGGACAGCAAAAGATAGGCCTAGAGAGAGGCAGAGAGAGAGGCAGAGAGAGAGGGGCATTAGGGCCCTGCGTGTCAATTGGGGCCGGCCATGCGTGTCATTAGGGCTCTGTGTGTCATTAGCGCTCTGTGTGTCATTAGGGCCCTGCGTGTCATTAGGGCTCTGTGTGTCATTAGCGCTCTGTGTGTCATTAGGGCCCTGCGTGTCATTAGGGCCCTGCGTGTCATTAGGGCTCTGTGTGTCATTAGGGCCGGCCCCGTGTGCCATTAGGGCTCTGTGTGTCATTAGGGCCGGCCCTATGTGTCATTAGGGCTCTGTGTGTCATTAGGGCCCTGTGTGTCATTAAGGCTCTGTGTGTCATTAGGGCCCTGAGTGTCATTAGGGCCCTGTGTGTCATTAGGGCTCTGTGTGTCATTAGGGCCCTGTGTGTCATTAGGGCCCTGTGTGTCATTAGGGCTCTGCGTGTCATTAGGGCCCTGCATGTCATTAGGGCCCTGTGTGTCATTAGGGCTCTGTGTGTCATTAGGGCCCTGCGTGTCATTAGGGCTCTGCGTGTCATTAGGGCCCTGCATGTCATTAGGGCCCTGTGTGTCATTAGTCAAGGCTGGAAATATCATCAAGGAAAAAGTAAACTACAACAATAACAAAAATTACGGAGAGCATCTTTGGTTCCTAACGCAGAAGGAAAGCAAAATTACAGAGCATCTTCCTGTTCCCTGCTCCTCGCCTCGCCGCAACTCTCCAAGAGCACTCATGGAAGGGAGATAAGACCCAGGAAAACCTCCACCAAGGGCCACTGCGCTGGGACTACTGCTGCGTGCAAGGCCCATTATAATTCCATATCCCCTATATTTCTATATTTATTTTTACACACGGGACACTGTCAGAGAGTGACTGTGAGAGGGTGACTGTGAGAGGGTTGACTGTGAGAGGTTGACTGTGAGAGGTTGACTGTGAGAGGTTGACTGTGAGAGGTTGACTGTGAGAGGGTGACTGTGAGAGGGTGACTGTGAGAGGGTGACTGTGAGAGGGTGACTGTGAGAGAGTGACTGTGAGAGGGTGACTGTGAGAGGGTGACTGTGAGAGGGTGACTGAGTTGTTGTCGGAAGCTCTACTCTGTTATTCTAGCCCTTTTCGCCTGAAATGTTCTACTCTCGTTTCTGTCCGAGAGCGCTGTCTACCAATGGAGGCTGCTGAGGGGAGAGCGGATCATACTGATGGCTGGAGCAGAGCAAATAGAATGGCATCAAAACATGTGTTTGATGTATTTGATACCGTTCCACTAATTTCCTTCCAGCCATTACCATGAGCCAATCCTCCCCAGTGAAGGTCCCACCAACCTCCTGTGCAAGTCTACAGTATGTAATTACAGAGTATTAACACTCGCTGTATGCCTTCATTTCATTTTTGGTTTTCATTCCATTTCCCCTTTGTTGCAAGGCATCTTGAAGAATGTTTGAATTCTTCAAAACGAGTAAAATGCTTGACCGTGACTAAAGGACAGGTCAGACTCAATTATACCTGGCCTCTAAAGGACAGGTCTGAACTCAATTATACCTGGCTCTAAAGGACAGGTCAGACTCAATTATACTGGCCTCTAAAGGACAGGTCAGACTCAATTATACCTGGCCTCTAAAGGACAGGTCAGACTCAATTATACCTGGCCTCTAAAGGACAGATCGACTCAATTATACCTGGCCTCTAAAGGACAGGTCAGACTCAATTATACCTGGCTCTAAAGGACAGGTCAGACTCAATTATACCTGGCCTCTAAAGGACAGGTAAGACTCAATTATACCTGGCCTCTAAAGGAAGGTCAGACTCAATTATACCTGGCCTCTAAAGGACAGGCAGACCTCAATTATACCTGGCCTCTAAAGGAACAGATCTGATCAATTATACACTGGCCCCTAAAGGACAGGTCAGACTCAATTATACCGGGCCTCTAAAGGACAGGTCAGACTCAATTATACCTGGCCTCTAAAGGACAGGTCAGACTCAATTATACCTGGACTCTTTAGGACATGTTTGACTCAATCTCACCTGGACTCACACACCTGCTGTCCGTGGCTCTTTTCTTTGCATTGCTAGTAAAACCAGACCCCATGTTTGACCTGCAGACAGAACGAGAGCAAGAGTGAGAGAAAGAGAGCACAGAACTTGATTCATCCATTTGAAAGACAGCAAGGAATCGGGCACGACAAATCAATCCATTAAGCTTGGCATTGAGCCTATTCTATTAAAGTATTCACTATCTATCATTAGCATATAGAGCCCATTCTATTAAAGTATTCACTTATCTATTGCCACAATAATCCCATTCCGCACTTTCACTGTAACAATGTTTGTCTGAGGAAGAAGGAGAGGACCAAGGTGCAGCGTGGTACGTGTTCATGACTTTTAATAATACTGAACACTAGAACAAAAAATAACAAAACGGAACAAACGAAACAGTCTTGTCTGGTGCAGACACAAAACAGAAAACAACTACCCACAAAACACAGGTGGGAAAAGGATACCTAAGTATGGTTCTCAATCAGAGACAATGATAGACAGCTGCCTCTGATTGAGAACCACACCCGGCCAAACACATAGAAATAGACAACATAGAACAAAAACATAGAATGCCCACCCCAACTCACGCCCTGACCAACCAAAATAGAGACATAAAAAGGATCTCTAAGTTCAGGGCGTGACATTCACACATATTGTAGCATGAGAAATATTTTATGTTTCTACGTTTTTGGCCTATTTCTTTGGCCTGGAGTATGGAAGAGCAAAAAGCGAGTTAGTTAGGGTCTTGCTATCTGTTCTGCCACCATACATTCATGCTGTTACACCCTGATCTGTTTCACCTGTCTTTGTGCTTGTCTCCACCCCCGTCCAGGTGTCGTGCATCTTCCCCATTATCCCCTGTGTATTTGTACCTGTGTTCTCTGTTTGTCTGTTGCCAGTTTGTCTTGTTTTGTCAAGTCAACCAGTGTGATTTTCCATGCTCCTGTTTTTCCTATTCTGTTTTTCTAGTCCTCCCGGTTCTGACCTTTGCCTACCTGACCATTAAGCCTGCCTGCCACACTGTACCTCCTGGACTCTGACCTGGTTTTTGATCTGTTGCCTGTCCACGACCTGTCTCTTGCCTGCCCCTTGTTAATAATAAATATCAGAGCCTCTAACCATCTGCCTCCCGTGTCTGCATCTGGGTCTCGCCCTGTATCGTTATACATGCATATGAACGCTGTATGAGAGCAAAAGATCTTTAGAGGTATGTAAGAGAGCATTACCGTGCAACAACGACTTCCACCATTTTATCAGTAAACCGCTAATCCTGTTGAAAATGAAACAAGATACCCTTCTGCTTTCCACTTTCAAGCAATGAACTTTCGATCAGACTCCCATTGCTTATTATGCTAAAGGTACTCTAGGCATAAACTAGACGAAGTCAAAAGGTCTTGACATCTTGTGAGCATCACATTATGCACAGGCTGCATAATCTTGTTATTCTGAAGTCTCTACGTACATAACATAACACGTGTTTATGTATCTAGGGGTAAAGGAAAGGGTTTATTTATGTCCTTTGCCAAACCATTTTCAAAGCAAGACTTGAAAATAATGACATCATTAATTCACAGGCAATGCACCGAGACTCAAATGACATTTTGGTGCACTCAAATAGATGATGTCTGGAACTGATCCTTTCACAAAGCTGTCATCTCTTTCACTTTTCAGAGAAACAACTTCACTAAAATGAAGTTATTGTACTCTGTGAGGGATAGGGGTACTATAGAAGGATGACTCCAGCCAGGTTCCAGCACACAGTTTGGATCGGCAGATGTGATTCTCTAGCCAGTTGGGTAAAGGCGTGTACCTAAGCACACCGCCAATGGTGATGTCATTCAATGTTCAGTTTTTTCTTTCTCGTTAAGGGGGAGATTTCGCTGTGGGGAAATAAAGTGCCTGCAGAAAGTATTCATACCCCTTGACTCCACATTTTGTTGTGTTACAGCCTGAATTCAAAATGGATTTCACAGATTTTTTCCCTCACCCATCTACACACAATACCTCATAATGACAAAGTGAAAACATGTATTTAGAAATGTTTGATAATTTATTGAAAATGAAATACAGAAATGTCTCATTTACATAAGGATTCACACTCCTGAGTCAATACTTGTTAGAATCACATTTGGCAGCGATTACAGCTGTTAGTCTTTCTGGGTAACTCTCTAAGAGCTTTCCACACCTGGATTGTACAATATTTGCACATTATTCTTTTTTAAATTATTCAACCTCTGTCATTGCTAGACAGCAATTTTCAAGTCTTGCCAAAGATGTTCAAGACGATTTAAGTAAAAACTGTAACTAGGTCACTCAGGTACATTCAATGTCTTCTTGGTAAGCAACTCCAGTGTAGATTTGGCCTTGTGTTTTAGGTTATTGTCCTTCTGAAAGGTGAATTTGTCTCCCAGTGTCTGTTGGAAAGCAGACTGAACCAGGTTTTCCTCTAGGATTTTTCCTGTGCTTAGCTCTATTCCCTTTCTTTTTTATCCTAAAAAACTCCTGAGTCCTTGCCGATGACAAGCATATCTATAACATGATGCAGCCACCACCATGTTTGAAAATATGAAGAGAGGTACTCAGTAATGTGTTGTGTTGGATTTGCCACAAACATAACACTTTGTATTCAGGACGTAAAGTTAATTTGTTTTGTGGATTAGCTACAATGTTGTTGATCCATCCTCAGTTTTTTCCTATCATAGCCATAAAACTCAGCAACTGTTTTAAAGTCACCATTGGCCTCATGGTGAAATCCCTGAGCAGTTTCCTTGCTCTCCAAATCAAATCAAATCAAATGTTATTGGTCACATACACATATTTAGCAGATGTTATTGCGGGTGTACGGAATGCATGTGTTCCTAGCTCCAATAATGCAGTAATATCTAACAATTAACAACAATACACACAAATCTAAAAGTAAAATAAATATATAAATATTAGGACGAGCAATGTCGGAGTGGCATTGACTAAAATAGAGTAGAATAGAATACAGTATATACTGTACATATTAAATTAGTAAATAAGTATGTAAACATTATTAAAGTTACTAGTGTTCCGGCAACTGAGTTAGGACGCCTGTATCTTTGTAGTGACTGGRTGTATTGATACACCATCCAGAGTGTAATTAATAACTTCACCATGCTCAAAGGGATATTCAATGTGCTTTTCTTTCTCACCCATCTACCAATAGGTGCCCTTTACTGCGAGGCATTGGAGAACCTCTCTGGTCTTTTGTGGTTAAATCTGTGTTTGAAATTCACTGCTTGACTGGGGAACCTTACAGATAACTGTATGTGTGGGGTACAGAGATGAGGTAGTCATTCACAAATCATGTTAAACACTATTATTGCACACAGAGTGAGTCCATGCGACTTATTATGTGACTTGTTACTTTTAGGCTTGCCATGACAAAAGGGTTGAATCAAGGCATTTCAGCTTTTCATTTGAAATTCATTTGTAAAAAATTCGAAAAACATAATTCCACTTTTACATTATGGGGTATTGTGTGTAGGCTATTGATACAAAATCTCCATTTAATCCATTTTAAATTCAGGCTGTAACACAAAAAACAAAATGTGAAAAAAGTCAGAGTGTGAATACTTTCTGAAGGCTCTGTACATTCTATTGAAGTTTCTGCTTTGTTAATGTTATTGTTCAGAGCTCTCTTTCTTTATACGGTGAAATCATTTTTTTGTAGAGGCGTTCATGTGTACGAGAATTGTACATAAACCCACCCACTCCATTGCATGGCACTGCCAATGAACAGTTGACTGTTAATTTACAAAATTGAGATGGATCCTCATTTAGTATGAGTCCATTATAAGATTAACTATCACTATAAACTACAGTACCAGTCAAAAAGTTTGGACACACTTATTCATTCAAGGGTTTTTCTTTATTTGTACTATTTTCTACAATGTAGAATAATAGTGAACACATCAACACTATGAAATAACACATATGGAAGCATGTAGTAACCAAAAAAGTGTTAAACAAATAAAATATATTTTAAATTTGAGATTCTTCAAAGTAGCCACCTTTTGCCTTGATGACAGCTTTGCACACTCTTGGCATTCTCTCAACCAGCTTCATGAGGTAGTCACCTGGAATGCATTTCAATTAACAAGTGTGCCTTGTTAAAAGTAAAGTAGGAAAGGAAGACCCAGAGTTACCTCTGCTGCAGAGGATAAGTTCATTAGAGTTACCAGCCTCAGAAACTGAAGCTCAAATAAATGCTTCACAGAGTTCAAGTAACAGACACATCTCAACATCAACTGTTCAGAGGAGACTGTGTGAATCAGGCCTTCATGGTCGAATTGCTGCAAAGAAACCACTACTAAAGGACACCAAATAGAAGAAAAGACTTGCTTTGGCAAGAAAAACGTGCAATGGACATTAGACCGGTGGAAATCGTTCCTTTGGTCTGATGAGTCAAATTTGAGATTTATGGTTCCAACCGCAGTGTCTTTCTGAGACGCAGAAACCTACTCTGCATGTAGGAGGAGGTGTGATGGTGCTTTGCTGGTGACGCTGTCTGTGATTTATTTAGAATTCAAGAAAAACTTATTAACCAGCTTCCACAGCATTCTGCAGCGATATGCCATCCCATCTGGTTTGCACTTAGTGGGACTATCATTTGTTTTTCATCAGGACAATGACCCAACCCACCTCCAGGCTGTTTAACCTGATGAGGACAGGGGGTGCTATTTTCACTTTTGGGGAAAATCGTATGATATTTAAACGGCCTCGTAATCAATTCTTGCTCTTACAATATGCATATTATTATTACTATTGGATAGAAAACACTCTCTAGTTTCTAAAACCGTTTGAATTATTTCTCTAAGTGAAACAGAACTCTTTTTACAGACCATTTCCTATCCGGAAGTGAGATTTCCAAAAGCGAAGTCTCTCTTCAAGAGCTTGTCTATAAAAGGGCATGTCACTTATGACTGTAGAAACACGTCATACACCTTCCCCTGGGTGTCATGCGGAAGTGAGAGCAGAAATGACTTGATTATCTCGTTCAGGGATTGTATACAACCTCTTGGAGTGAGAAGTGCGCACTTTATTTTTTTTGGAAGGCGCGAAGTTGGATCTGGAGTCGCCTCCTGGAAAACCGTCGTTATAGGTGAATATGATCTCTGGCTTCGATTTTATTTGATACATGTCACAATATCATCCTAAAGTATGTTTTTTCGATATAGTTTAATTATATTATTGAAATGTATTCTGGACTTTAGACGTGATGCGACGCAAGAATTTTGTCAAGACGGAGAGGTTAGCACAGCACGGCCAGTGTGCTTGCTAATTCAAGAGGGAAATTGTTCGTTCTGGTTCCAAATAAAGACGGTTCTGAACAAAGGACCCCTTGGAGAACATTCTGATGGAAGATCAACAAAGATAAGGACCCAATTTGGGATACTATTTCATATATCTGTCGAACTGTGCTATCGCTAGCGTTTGACTAGAATCAATGCTGCTGTGTGTTAGCTATTGTAGTAAGCTAATATAACGATATATTGTGTTTTTTCGCTGTAAAACACTTCAAAAATCGGAAATATTGGCTGTATTCGCAAGATCTTTGTCTTTCATTAGCTATCCACCATATATTTTTCTGAAATGTTTTATGATGAGTAATTAGGTAGTTGACGTTGGTGTCTGTATTTACTCTGGCTACTCCCATGCGATTTCTGACTGTAGCTATGATGGTAGCTATGATGGTAGCAGTAATGTAAAACTGATTTATAGCTAAAATATGCACATTTTTCGAACAAAACATAGATTTATTGTGTAACATGTTATAGGACTGTCATCTGAGGTAGTTTTTTCTAGGTTATTTAGGTTGGTTCTAGGTTAGTTAGGTTGGCTTGTGCATGCTACCTGCATGCTACCGTTGCTGTGAAAAACTGTCTGTCTGTCTTTTGTATTTGGTGGTGAGCTAACATAAGTATATGTGGTGTTTTCTCTGTAAAACATTTTAAAAATCGGACATGTTGGCTGAATTCACAAGATGTTTATCTTTCAAATGCTGTATTGGACTTGTTAATGTGTGAAAGTTAAATATTTCAATTTTTTTTTTTTTAATTTGCCGCTCTTCCTTTTCAGTGGAATGTGGGAGGAGCGGAACTCCTGGCCCAGACAGGTTAAGGGCTATTTAACCAAGAAGGAGAGTGATGGAGTGCTGCATCAGATGACCTGGCCTCCACAATCACCCGACCTCAACCCAATTGAGATGGTTTGGGATGAGATGGACCGCAGAGTGAAGGAAAAGGATCCAACAACATGTGGGAACTCCTTCAAGACTATTGGAAAAGCATTCCAGGTGAAGCTAGTTGAGAGAATGCCAAGAGTGTGCAAAGTTGTCATCAAGGCAAAGGGTGGCTACTTTGAAAAACCCTTGAATGAGTAGGTGTGTCTAAACTTTTGACTGGTAAAGTAGGTAACCCTCTAATAGGGACTTGTGATTTAACATTATGTTCCTGCTCCCACAGCAACAGTACAAAACAATCCTAGGGCTGAACACTCCTTGAACATGGTTTATTCAGAACCTTGCTTTTTGGCATTCAATGCCTCCATAATCAATACCAGCTTGATAGAAAAAACAGAAGAGTAATATCTATCAAAACCGAGTCAAAGTTTTTAAAAGTACAGACACACTAAAGTAGCCTACCTGCATACGTACTACATATGGGACAATATGAGGACAATAAACGGGGAAAAACTCTTCATTTCATCACTCTATATCAGAGGTGGGCAATTCCAGTCCTCAAGAGGCCTGATTGGTGTTCCTAATAAAATACCAAATTGGTGTCACCGTTTTTTCCCCAGCTCCAGCTAACACAACTGAATCATGATCATGATTAAATCAGCTGTGTTTGCTAGGGATGGAGTGTTTTAGTGTGTGACACCAATCAGGCCCACAAGGACTGGAGTTGCCCACCCCTGCTCTACATACACTAAATGACCAAAAGTATGTGGACACCTGCTCTACATACACTAAATGACCAAAAGTATGTGGACCCCTGCTCTACATACANACACTAAATGACCAAAAGTATGTGGACACCTGCTCTACATACACTAAATGACCAAAAGTATGTGGACACCTGCTCTACATACACTAAATGACCAATTGGTCATTCACCAATTCACCTGCTCTTGAAAATTGTCATTCCAAAATCATGGGCATTAATATGGAGTTGGTCCCCCCCTTTGCTGTTATAACAGCCTCCACTCTTCTGGGAAGGTTTTCCACTAGATGTTGGTACATTGCTGCAGGGACTTGCTTCCATTCAGCCACAACAGCATTAGTGAGGTCGGGCACTGATGTTGGGCGATAAGGCTTGGCTCGCAGTCTGTGTTCCAATTCATCCCAAAGGTGTTTGATGGGGTTGAGGTCAGGGCAGGCCAGTCAAGTTAGGGCAGGTAGCATTCTCCTGGCATCCGCCAAACCCAGATTAGTCCGTCAGACTGCCAGATGGTGAAGCTTGATATATAGTGTACATTAACACCCATAACACTGTCCATATGGGGTTCACTGATATGGTGGATTCTGAGGCAACAGTGGGAAAAAATGTACATATCCCACTCAATTCAATAGGAAAACATTTTACATATCCCACTCAATTCAATAGGAAAAAATTTACATATCCCACTCAATTCAATAGGAAAAAAATGTACATATCCCACTCAATTCAATAGGAAAAAATGAACATGATTCAAATAGTGTACGTGCTAGGTCACCCAAGGTCCCTCATCTCAAACATAAAACCCTTTTTTCCTCGACTCTGAGCTTTTGTTTTTGTATTAGCTGTAACCTGAGCTTGACAGAAAGGCTGTGAAAGCCTCAACTTTGGAGAGGAAGTTATGGGGGAAGTCGAAGCGTCACTGAAGGTTGAAGGAAGAGCCACAGAAACCGAACAAAGATACCGAACACTCCCCGAAGGTCACAGATTTTCATACCATGATTCATATCGCCCATAAAGAACCAATACTATTGTGAATAATATTAGTTTTAGCGTTGTGAAATAAAATAAAAACTTGGCAAGGATTTAAGGGACTGGGTTCTAATAATATAATTATATGGGTTAGCCGTAGTCGCACTTGTGGTCTGGTTTTCCGAGGGAGGATAGTGATCATCGTGGGCCTGTTTTGCTTTTGAATCCGAGACTCTGCTGCTTTGTGAAGCCGCCACATAATAGCTTTCCTGTCAGAAGGTTGTCTGTTGCCATTAATTAGCTTTTCTCCATAACGTTCTCCGAGGTTCCGTCTGTGGTATTATGCTGCCGTACCAATGTAAGAGATTACTAACTCAACCGTGTCTCCCATGAAGTAGTGTCTTTTCATTGGAAAATGTTCTTGCATTTTGAAGAATGTTAAGAGACGAGAACACTGCGGAAACTAGAAGAAGGAAGGGTTCTCCAACCTGGGCTTTCAGACACTGGGCCTTCAAAATACGCAATGGTGCCATTCTGAAGAAACTAGCCCCAGACTTACTTCTGTGAAAAAGACCGAGGTGGGGATGTAAGAAGGAGGGGTGGGGGCGGGGGGGGGGCATTGTTAGCGCCCCCCATCAGTCACCTCGGGTTCCTACAGCTGGAGACCACATTCCAAAGATCTTTAAGAAAAAGAGGGAGAAAAGAAAACAGGTTACAAAGGACTCCCGGCAGATACAGTCAGCCCCCCCCCCCCCCACACTGGATGTTCCTTTTCACTGTATACACACCACAACGGGTATGTCTTTGAGAGTGTTCTTCTCTATCTGAAACTAAGGATCCATTTACTATACGTCTTGTGGAGACAGAGGCAGAAGACGAAAGAGAAGGAGAAAAAAGCAAGAGAGAGAGAGAAAGAGAGAGAGGCCATGCCTGGGGTGCAGATGTCCATTGTAAACAGGATAGGGAGCTGCCTTCTGAGAGGGGGACGTCACTCAAACGGCGACCAATGATCCCTGTATATCTCCTTGCATATACAGTGCATTCGCAAAGTATTCAGACCCCATCCTTTTTCCACATTTTGGGACATTACAGCCTTATTCTAAAATGTATTATATTACTTTTTCCCCTTCATCAATCTACAAACAATACCCCATAACGACAAATAAAAAAATTGAAATTTTTGCAAATGTATAAAAAAAAATATATATAAATACCTTATTTACTTATGTATTCAGACCTTTTGCTATGAGACTTGAAATTGAGCTCAGCTGCATCCTGTTTACATTGATCATGTAAACATGATCAATGTAAACAGGGGCTCCCGAGTTGCACAGCAGTCTAAGGCACTGCATCACTACAGACACCCTGGTTCGATTCCAGGCTGTATCACAACCGGCCGTGATTGGTAGTCCCATAGGGCGGCGCACAATTGGCCCAGAATCGTCCGGGGTAGGCCGTCATTGTAAATAAGAATTTGTTCTTAACTGACTTGCCTAGTTAAATGAAAATATATATATTTTTTAATCATCCTTGAGATGTTTCTTCAACTTTATTGGAGTCCACCTGTTGTAAATTCAATTGGTTGGACACGATTTGGAAAGGCACACACCTGTCTATATAAGGTCCCACAGTTGACAGTGCATGTCAAAGCAAAAACCAAGCCATGAGGTCAAATGAGTTGTCAGTAGAGCTCCGACACAGGATTTTGTCCATACCTGTCTGTACCTTTTAAATCCATATACAAAATTATTACTCAGTTTATTTGGGCCGGTAAAACGTAATTCCCCATTTGGAGCATCTGACTATCTGAGTCAACAAAAGGTAGGACTGCAGAATCCAATACTAAAAGTAAATGGAGTCAGATTCAAATGAAAAATGAAAAGTTTTTTTCCTTTCCTATCTACAGCGCATTCGGAAAGTATTCAGACCCCTTGACTTTTTCCACATTTTGTTACGTTACATCCTTATTCTAAAATGGATTAAATCATTTTCAAAAAAATTCTATTCCATGTGAGAAATTGCCAAGAATCTGAAGATCTCGTACAAAGCTGTGTACTACTCCCTTCACAGAACAGCGCAAACTGGCTCTAACCAGAATAGCAAGAGGAGTGGAAGGCCCCGGTGCACAACTGAGCAAGAGGACAAGTTTGAGAAACAGTTTGAGTTTAGTTTGAGAAACAGACGCCTCACAAGTCGTCAACTGGCAGCGTCATTAAATAGTACACTCAAAACACCAGTCTCAACGTCAACAGTGAAGAGGCGACTCCGGGATGTTGACCTTCTAGGCAGAGTTCCTCTGTCCAGTGTCTGTGTTCTTTTGCCCATCTTCATCTTTTCTTTTTATTGGCCAGTCTGAGATATGGCTTTTTCTTTGCAACTCTGCCTAGAAGGCGGTCTAAGGCACTGCATCACACTGCTAGCTGTGCCACTAGAGACTCTGGGTTCGAGACCAGGCTCTGTCGCAGCCGGCCGCGCCTGGGAGACCCATGGGACGGCGCACAATTGGCCCAGCATCGCCCGGGTTAGGGGAGGGTTTGGCCGGCAGGGATGTTCTTGTCCCATTGCGCACTAGTGACTCCTGTGGCAGGCCGGGCGCAATGCACGCTGACACGGTCGCCAGGTGTACGGTGATTCCTCCAAAACATTGGTACACCTGGCTTCCGTGTTAAGCGGGCATTGTCTCAAGAAGCAGAGCGGCTTGGCTGGGTTGTGTTTTGGAGGATGCAAGGCTTTCGACCTCCCGAGTCCGTATGGGAGTTACAGCGATGGGACAAGACCGTAACTACTAATTGGATACCACGAAATTGGGGAGAAAAAGGGGGTAAAACAAAAAGTCTTGAGGACTTCCACAGGCTTCAAGCTTCCTTTTTAAGAGGCATTTTCTCAGCTATCAGGTATGATTGAAGAACGAAGCAGGTGTTAAACATGGTCTTTGCTACAGAAAGCAGCAGTTGACTAGTCCATTGACAACATTTAAATCAGCTGTCCTTTATCAATATCTTCGGAAATACCATAAGTATCATTAGCTTAAAACAATTCAATCTGTTTTTTTTTATCATGTTTTTGGACCAGGGTGAGGCTCTCTCTCCACTAGGATTCACCCTCTTCATCAAAAGTTTTCATAATTTATCTGCAGATAATCTCCCAAAAGCCTACCACTATGCAAATTAGAGAGCCAAATGAATGGCTCTTTTATGGATGCGATTTGGCTGGCTACTGAAGAGTCACTCTAACGTCATTGTCTGGCAAGTCCCGATGTACTTCCTTCACTTGTCCCGATGTGATACGATGGACATATACCTACGTTGTGTGATTTATGAATGGATATATGAGTTGGACTTTCTCCAGTCAGTTTGACACCATTTATAAACTAGTCAAGCTTGCTGTTCTCCAGTCAGTTTGACACCATTTATAAACTAGTCAAGCTTGCTGTTCTCCAGTCAGTTTGACACCATTTATAAACTAGTCAATCTTGCTGTTCTCCAGTCAGTTTGACACCATTTATAAACTAGTCAAGCTTGCTGTTCTCCAGTCAGTTTGACACCATTTATAAACTAGTCAAGCTTGCTGTTCTTCAGTCAAATCACAGTCAGCCTATGCGCCAGCACTTCGTGGTTGCATATGAAACACGCAAAATAAAATAAATGAATGTGCCAGAAAACAAAAAGGCTAAGTGTATTTCGACTCATCGTTACCACATTATATGGGACATGCAAATTGCCTCACATAGACGATGAAGGAGCATCATGCTCTCTCTCTCCGTGTGAAGAAATCTGACTGCAACCACAACACACCCAACACACACACCCAGGTATGGCGAGGCGGGACAGAACGCAGACTGTCAAACCACATTGTTTTTCATCGCTCACAGGAGCTACAGTGTATTGTTCATTTGAGCGGGAAAGGGCTTTTATTGTATAAAAGAAGCCTGTTTAGCCGACAGCCAGGGCCGGTGTAAAACACAAAGCCCAGATTTATAAATTACATGACCAAAAGTATGTGGACACATTCAGCCACAAGAGCATTAGTGAGGTTGGGCATTGCGCATGGTGATCTTAGGCTTGTGTGCGGCTGCTCGGCCATGGAAACCCATTTCATGAAGCTCCCAACTAACAGTTATTGTGCTGATGTTGCTTCCAGAGACAATTTGGAACTCGGTAGTGAGTGTTGTAACCGAGAACAGACGATTTTTACGAACTACGCACTCCAGCACACGGCTCAGCTGTTGATGCTCCTAGACGTTTCCAGCTCACAATAACAGCACTTACAGTTGACCGGGACAGCTCTAGCAGGGCAGACATTTGACTTGTTGGAAAGGTGGCATCCTATGACAGTGCCATGTTCAAAGTCACTGAGCTCTTCAGTAAGGCCATTCTAGTGCCAATGTTTGTCTATGGAGATTGCGTGGCTGCGTGCTCAATTTTATACCTGTCAGCAATGGGTGTGGCTGAAATAGATAAATACAGTAATGTGAAGGGGTGTCCACATACTTTTGTATATATAGTGTATTTATATCTATTCTGTCATCTGTGTGATGTCTCCTTCCATAACGGTTTGATACAGTTTACCTGTCTCTTATACACATCTAGATGTGTATAAGAGACAGTATATATAGTGTATTTATATCTGAGAAGTGGGGAAATTTTTCTTCAGCCTCTACTTCTCCTTCCTTTACTGATTCACACACACACACACCTGTCTCTTATACACATCTAGATGTGTATAAGAGACAGCACACACACACACACACACACACACACACACACACACACACACACACACACACACACACACACACAGCTTTATTTGTCTGAGTGATTCGGCGGGGTTAGCTAGGTCCCCTTGCGGTGCTATACAATCCTACCTCAATATGTTTGGCTGTGCGGTGTCTTTAGCTCCCTCCCTGCATTACGTCACACCAGAGCTATTCCAGCCGAGCTGGGGGATTAGGGAATGAAGAGAGTGAAACTCCAGAGTGCATCCCCTCTCGCCCCCAGCTGGTTTCAGTTCGCCCGCCCCCCCCCCAGCGCACCTGCTTTTAGTTATTATCCCTCACCGCCGAAGCGAACTGGGCCTAGCTTTTCAGACTTCAGGACCTATTCAGTAGGTGGAAAAATAGCCCGTTTTTCTTCACCGGTATTGTTCATTTATTCTCCTGGCTGGTGCATAGAGAGAGGTGGGAGCCATTGTGTTTTGTTATGAATCAGCCTGTGGAGGAGGAGGAGGGTGTGTGTCTGTGTGTGGTTGCCTCTTGCTACTGTAAATCAACTCAGTGAAAGGGAGAGACCACCTGCAGAAGCAACAGCCCCATCTGAGCAACGCAGAAATGTGGGGAGGGGGGTGGGTTGAAAGTACGGGGTCAATATTGAAAATGACAGATTCAGTAAATAAACACGTTGCTCTGGTAGTGGAGGGTGTAATATATACAGCACAAACATTTATAGTTGGAGCAAAATGATCCTGAAACTCTTGAAAATGCCAGTATGCCAAGTTAACACTTTCAAAAAAATACTCTCAATACATTCTATCATCTATATAAAAAACAAAACACTTCTCAAACACCCTTTGCCTTAGTTCAAGAAAACAAGTTAAACCTCACCTGCCACCAACTCTGAACAGTAATGCATTAAGCTGTACTGTATGGAATGGAATTCACAGTGGGAATAATTACGAGCCAGTGCTGCTGACGGCAGTGAGAGAGTGACTGTCGTATTTGATGGAGCGGCAGCCAGGCTCTCAGTCCATTAAAACAGCACAGCAGCTGTACAGTAGAACATGAATTCTCCCAGCAGTGGCAGCTTGGAGGCCGGGCGGGTAGACGGTTAGCCCCCAGTGGTCACACTTGATTTATTTGATGTTGATTATGTCTCACGTGTCTGGGGCTACACTACCTGAGTTCCAGACTTTACCCTTCAATTGTTTGTCGTAGTTCTCTGCTTAAAGTCATAATATGGTTGGTGATGAGGTCACCATGTAAGGGAAATAAACTTTCTTTGGCAATGACTCGCGCTGTGAACAGACGCACCTTGACCGTTGCAATATACAGAATGACTCCAGATATAATCTGTGTGCTGTAGCCTTTCTTCATCTGCAAGGATCCCTGAGGCAATAGGAACATGTCCGTTTATCAGATGTTTATAACTCTGTGTTCTTTCTAGGACAATAACGTTGTGCTTTATGTGCACCTTAGCGAATGTTTTGAGAAACAGATTAGCAACCAATATCAGATGTTTCATTTGAGTCAGAAGTTTCTCACAGGAAAAAAAAAATTAGCAAATCTAAAAGCCTTTACCTTGTATTATTTCTAAACTCCTGAGAAGTCTGTATGATTTTGTCTGTATGATTTACACTGAAAAGAGTCAAAACAAAAACCTTGAACACCGTAGACCTCTGGGTCTGTTGGATAACGGAACGAACACCCACGTCTATGACAGATTCATACACTTCAGGACCTACCGTAGAGAAACGCAGTGTTTCCCTTGTGGAGGGAGTTAAGAATGGTGCATAGAAATGCCAGGTGTCCACAAGGAAGAACACAAAAAAAGTAGCTAATATGACAGGATTTTAAGCTCTCCCATCCAATACATTGTAGGAAAGTACGCAGCAAAAAAAAACAAAGGCCAATGGGGCTGTTCAAATGAGTTGAATCACAGAACATTTATTTGGCATAAAGACTAATTAGACAGTGAAGCCACATCAATTATTCCATAAGTTCCAAAAGTTCCCGGTGTCAATCAAACAAGTCGGTATGAAGTCACTCCTTTTGTAACAGTGTTCTTTCAGTGCGGTCCTTTCTTCAGCAGAGAGAGAGAGAGAGAGAGAGAGAAGGACAAGGTTTTCCAAATTAATTGGAACAATGATTAAGAAGGAGCCCTCTCACTTGACTGGCCTTAGACAATGAACCTACATAGGAGCCAGTGGAAAAATTTACACTTGAATTAGATCCGGAAGAATAGACAGGATAAAAGAGGAAACGGCTATCTGTGTGGGGTCTACATGGAGGTCGTTTGCTCGCACGTTGTTGTTGACAGGAGTGATATGAAGGACTCGGACATCTCAGAATATTGATTTGGGTGAGAGTTGAATGCATTCTCAGTAAATGTTTTTTTTATTTTTTCCCCCCCGTCATGCAAATAGTGAACAGGCTGTCTTTCAATGCACTTCTACTGCTCTCCTTGGTCAAGTCCATTTTTAAGTGGCATAAAAAGGCAATTGTTCAAAGTGCATGGGGTTTTCTGTTGTTTTAAATCAATCAGTCATGGTATTTCGATTCAGTGATTTGTCCCGAATGAACAGGCCCACCTTGGCTTGACATCAGGAACAGATAGTCCATCCGAAAAACATCTACCATGAAATGGTACGGCTGTATCCTTGAGATCTAAGGTTATCGGTGTTTGTAGTTATGTCAATGGATACGCGCATGGGAAGTTGTGTGTTTCTCAATATAGAACACTGTACTGAAAGTTCGCAACCTGGCAACTCCTAATTACCATAGCTACTCAAATCATCTCCAGCCTCTCAGTTCTCTTGTTGTCGTGGAGAGAACACACTCAGTCAACTTAACTTGGAAATTAAAGGTATACAAAGAGGGTACTCACAGCTGGGTTTCTGAGTAAATCAATGGACGTGATGAATGAAGCAATTTCACACCGCATTCTTTTGGAGGGGAAAGCGTAAGTAAAAAAAAAAATTCTCTCTCAAAAGAACCACTCGTAATTGAGTTCGTGTTGACTAGCCTGGACACGAAGATAACTGTGAGCACAAACAAAAAGTATCATAATATCTGGTTTAAAATCACATGTTTAAGATCAGTGGGAATGTGTATTTCATTGATACAAGTCGTTATTTGATCGAGCTAGTTAATTGGTGCATTCCACTGGGAAAGAGAATAAGGAGACCCAAACCAGAAAGGGCCATGTATCTCAACTATACTAAAAAGAGTAATAAATCATATGTCTGAATAATCAATAAATCATTGTAGTCAACGCTGGCGGAAAATATCCCTTAACATCAATCAAAGAAGCACTGGTCTGGTACCCAAATGGCACAGGTCTCAAAGGATGAGCAGGTGATGGAACGCAGCAGAGAGAGAGACAGCAAAGAGAGGTGGGCGGAACCAAAGGTTGGAGGGAGGAGAGGAGGGAGTTGGAGAAATGAAAATGTATTTGTGTATTAGTGTCAAATCTGCTGGGAGAGAGTGCACAAAAGGTCCTCCTCAACCTCCATTGGTAGGCTAATTGAGTTAATGACCTAATCCAGTTCCCCTAGCCATCTGTCCCTACAGTACATGGTTCCACTAAGTGGCTGCAGGTGAGTGTGCTGCAATTACCTTTCTGCGCCATTTTGAAACACCGCCGATACAGCAGGAAGAGTGGGTGGAAAAACATGCCGCACGCGGTGCAACTAATTGTACCATTACACAAAATGGTGAGTGCATAAAGGATAATCAGATGGCTTTGTTGGATCTTTGCCGGAAAATAACATGCTGCAGAAATACTGTTTGTCTGTTTCAGCTGCTGCTGTGTCTAAAGGATCAAATGATGTCAAAACAAGTCCATTTGCATGCGCACACAGATGTAAAGCACAATACAGTTGTTTTGCTGAAAAGTTTCCACGCGGCGAGCTATTGGGAAAACTATTATCGCAATGTGTGTGCAACTGCACATTAATTTCTTCTCAAATCACGTATCAACGTGTGATATTTATCCACCCGATTCAAATTCATTGTGTGTGAGTGTGGTACATGCCTGTTCTCAGAGTTCTTGTCCTGTCTATCAGTGGGTGCTGTGTTGAACAGCTTCTTTACGTATCTCTGTGAATTAGAATATCATAGACATGAACCATCTAAATCACTATCAACGTACATACTGTAGGTATACAGACAACTACACTTACATACTGTAGGTATACAGACAACTACACTCACATACTGTAGGTATACAGACAACTACACTTACATACTGTAGGTATACAGACAAATACACTTACATACTGTAGGTATGCAGACAACTACACTTGGTCATGTAAAAAAAACTGTGGTTAATACGTATCTACCCCCCAAAATGGACAGCTCAGATGATGTAAAACCAGTCACTTTTTCCAATTCATCCATCAGCTGATAGGTTATGAAGTCAGTAGGAGGAGGGCCCAAAAGTAGATCTTGGAATTTGGCTTGGCCTTCTTCCACCCTCTGATTGGCTGGGAAATGAGAGGAGCAGGGTGTGATTGGGTGATAGACATTTTCTGTGATAAAAGCAGACTAAGGTGGAAACCGTAAGACACACATAGTGTAAACCAAATTATAAACTGTGTGGTTTGAGCCCTAAATGCTGATTGGCTGACAGCTGTGGTATATCAGACCGTATACCATGGGTATGACAAAACATTTATTTTTACTACTCTAATTACGTTGGTAACCAGTTTATAATAGCAGTAAGGTACCTCGGAGGTTTGTGGTATATWRSCAATATACCACACCCCCTCGTGCCTTATTGCTTAATGAATACACAACTCTTAACCCGTAATGGCATTATACATAATTTTTTATAATCATTATTTTCATTTTCTACTTTATTATAATTAATTGTAACTTTAACAGTTGAAGTGAAACTGTAGAGTAGACGTCTGCCTTATACTTTGCGTCACTGAGGCTGTTATATCTTTCCCCTCATTTTTTGTTGTTGTTGGTACTGCGTCTCCCTGGAAACCACGGGCCATGGTGATGCTCCGTAAGGCATCATTTAAAGAAGCCTTAAGTGGATGAGAGCAGTGCTCAGGAAGCGCTTTCTCTGGTCGAGAGGCTCATTTACTTAATGCACCCGATGCGGAAATAGTGCTGACTTCAGCTAGGCAGCTCACTGGGAGTGGTGGAAGAGTGGTTCCACTGGCACAGTACAATAAGGCACAAGAGCGCAGAGGGACACAAACAGGTCATTGGCGCAACTTGGCACTGTTTTGAAGGAAAGGGATAACAAGAAAATACAAAAACTGAATAGATACCATTTCACAGACAAAAATAAACTTGTGGAAATTGTAGTCCGGCAACTCGAAGATGTTCGTCCATTGAGACCATTATAGTGATTCAACACTGTCATGACCCTGTGAATGTTACATGGGTGGGGATAACGCAAAAACAGTGACTGCATCTCCAGATATAGAACACTTGCTTTGTCTTCAGCAGGTGACATCGAGTGAGCCTACCTTGATATCTTTACACAATGCTAGCCCACATCTACACCAACTGATGACTTCCTGGACAGGGAATGAGATGCCTCGTGCCCAGTCTTCTCTCCCGACGTAGAAGACCCAGACAGGCTGAGGCATGGAGGACCATGGATCCAGAGGAGAGGATGCTACCAGGGAGACAGGAAGCAGGAAATGGGGGCTCATATCCCTTGACCCGCTGTGTGGCTTTTAATTAAGAGGATTAGGAGAGGAACGGCTGGATAAAGGTTAGCACTCTTCCTTCTGGGACCCGGCAACAGCATCTCTCCCTCTTCCCCAAACTGGCATGCTGAGGTAGCTAGGATGGTTTGGCCTCCCGACACTGCACAGCCAGCAGCTAATTAGCACACTCTCTACCATCACCCCCACCCCCTTTTGACTGATGAGTCAGAGCTCACCTCCTAGTCACCCCGAGAAGAGACACAGGTGTGGAGTAAACATGAGGGGAGGGACTGAGTGGAGAGGCAGAGAGAGAAAGGGAGCGGGGGTGAGGAGAGAGAGGGGAGAGAGGAAACTGAGTGGAGGAGACAAGAGTCGAAAGGGAGCGGGGGTGAGAAGAGAGAGGGGAGAGAGGAGACTGAGGGGAGAGGCAGAGAGAGAAAGGGAGCGGGGGTGAGGAGAAGAGAGGGAGAGGAGGAGACTGAGGGGAGAGGCAGAGAGAGAAAGGGAGCGGGGGTGAGGAGAGAGAGGGGAGAGAGGAGACTGAGGGGAGTTACAGAGAGAGAGAAAGGGATCGGGAGTGAGGACAGATGGGGAGAGATGAGACTGAGGGGTGATGTAGAGAGAGAAAGGGGTTGAGAAGGAGAGAGGGGGGGAGAGAGGAGACTGAGAGGAGAGGCAGAGAGAGAAAGGGAGCGAGAGTGAGGAGAGACATGGACAAAGAAGACTGAGCGGAGTGACAGAGAGAGAAAAGGGTAGAGAAGGAGAGAGGGGTAGAGAGGAGACTGAGGGGAGATGTATAGATAGAGACAAATGGAGGGAGAGAGAAAGGGGGTAAAGAATCAAGGATTAAAGGTATGGGGAGAGGGTTGAAGCTCATTGACTGCATTTCTACACAATTAAAAAATTCTAAAGTGCTGCATTGAACAAAAAATATAAACGCAACATGTAAAGTGTTGGTCCCTTGTTTCATGAGCTGAAATAGTATGTTTGCAGAGGAAATAGATGCATAATACACGCTATCAAGTCAAAACAAGGAGGACTTCAAATGTCGACATTCACAGGCGTCGCGTGAGTCTTAAGTTTTAGGAAGCTCTTTTTTTCACCATAAAATGTTGCCTTATTAATAAAGGACTGCATGCATCTATCATTCCATGTACAGACTCATATATAAGATAGGCTACCATTCCTAATGTGACGAGTAGATTGCATAGTCATAATTTAGGCTAATAATATAACCCAATCACTGTTTGCAAAACATACATTTCTGAAGAAAGCGTGCCTAAGTGCGTAGAGACATATCAGGCACAGAGACGTTTCCTCTCCTTTCTTTACACTGGAAAAATGTGGCCTTTTAAGAAACTCATTTCAATTCTACTACAGTTTATATGACTGAGACAAGAAACATCTTTTTATATATATGAAACAAATAAGTAGCCTACTCTGCTGGCACTGACAAACAGATCTGTAAAAATGACCTTGAATGAAACCTTCTACAAAAAGGGGAGACACAAATTGTACAATATGACGTCCATCTAGTCTGGAGGAGGGAATTATTGTCCCCCCCAAAAAAACATTCCAGCGGTACTGATCTAATGATAAAGACAGTGAACTGGGATGCTCTCCGTTGGTGCTAATAAGATCACCGGGATGCTCTCCGTTGGTGCTAATAAGATCACCGGGATGCTCTCCGTTGGTGCTAATAAGATCACCGGGATGCTCTCCGTTGGTGCTAATAAGATCAACGGGATGCTCTCCGTTGGTGCTAATAAGATACGCCACTGTTCGCTCAACTGGGTGTTGACAATTAGAGACAGATTAGTCTTATCTTTGTCTTCTCTTTCCAGCAGTAGCCATTTGCTTTCTAAACTATGTTTTTCCTACGATTGTATTTGGAAATATTGTGATATGCCCAGGCCTATTTAACTGCTTCTCACTGACCACTGCAACTCAACAAATCAGTTATTTGGTAGGCCATTTACGGCGCATACTGTCCAAATTACACGGTTAAAACAATCCAGAGCTGATTTTTTAAAGAAGCTAATGATCCTTTGGAACCAAATCATGCTCCCGAGACTAGTATTTTTGAATGATTGTATTCATTTCTTTATAAGCAGAAGTAATTATATAGCAAATTCTGGCCAATTTAAATGAATTCACTTTTGGGGAATCTTATCTTCCCGTAGCCTATTGGACACGCCGCCTATGATGACATCAATGTGAATGTAACCGATGCATAAAACAGCTGGCCGCAAGGCTTACAGGGCCGAGTGCAAATGCTGACATCAAATTCAAAGCAATCAGCGCACTGCCTAAACGACTGACCAGCACGTCTCTGCTCGCTGATGAGAAAAAGGCCTGCAGGTTGGCAGCTTCTAAAGCCAGCCATCCAATACACTAAACAGACCGGATTGTAATGATTTTAGTCTACTTTTTTAAAGCTTTGAGCTAGGGTATGGCGACTACCCTGTCATACCCAACTGATGCCCCTGGGACTAAGTAAATATCAGAAACATTTGTGATGAAGGCTAGAAAAGTAGGCGAGAGGGAGAGAGAATAGAGTTGGGCACTATCCAGATATCCATACCTTCGTACCATACCTGTGCCATGCGCGGGTATACAGTATTATCGGCGGTGCACAGAAGGGGCGCTATTTTTTCCAAATGTAAAACAAAAAGCTACAAAATGTCAGTTAAACAGAATACTAACAAAAATCAATCAAGTACTAAGGATGCAAACATGAACTATGAGGACAGACAACCTCGCTCAGAGTTATCTTACACCACTACTGCTGCGTGCACAAAACAAATATTAGACAGCAGGGATCTTAATCTAGGAGGGGATTGTCTCTGCTGTTACCATCTTGGAAGCGAGACACATTTATTAAGTTAGCAAAACGTAGTTGGAGTAGGTCATTTGTCAGATCTTAGATAGTTAACTTAACAGTTATAAGATATATAACTGGCAACATTGGTAGTAAATTTCATCACCTCACAAAGTTCCTATTTTACTCTTTATGCTTCTTTGTAAACAAACATACTGTACCTGACTGACTCAATCAGCTGTTTTGGGGAACTACCGGTGAGCTTCATAAGAAGGCACTCTGCTTTATCTGTTAACCTAGTGTACAAGTAAAAAATTTAACTGCTTGTATTTATTCAAAACTTACAAATATTCTAATTTAATAAAAAAAATAAAAAATGTTAACACTATTGACTTATTGAAAATCATACCGTGGGTATTTCAAAATAACTGGGTATACGATATATGATATACTGCCTTTACCATGAGAGAATGTAATGACAAGTTTACAGAAGCACCACAATGGAGTACATTAGCCTGTAAAAAAAAAAACATACTGTTCAGACCTCAAACTGTATCGCATCAGCTTTCATTATACCCCATTTCAAGGCCTAGTCATCTCATAAGAGGGGACCCTTCTCCCCAGAGAAAATGTTTTGGCTTTACCAACCTAGCAACCGGATTGAATGATTTGAAATAAGGTTTACAGTTCACAATTATTACATCTACGTGTCAGCCACTCTGAATATAACCAACCTGTCACGCCCTGGCCATAGAGAGGCTTTTATTCTCTATTTTGGATAGGCCAGGGTGTGACTAGGGTGGGCATTCTAGTTTCTTTATTGCTATGTTTTCTATTTCTTTGTGTTTGGCCGGGTGTGGTTCTCAATCAGAGGCAGCTGTCTATCGTTGTCTCTGATTGAGAATCATACTAAGGTAGCCTTTTTCCCACCTGGGTTTGTGGGTAGTTGTTTTCTGTTTAGTTTAGTTACCTTAAAGAACTGTTCGTTTGTCTCTTTGTTATTTTTGTTCAAGTGTTCTAATTTATAAAAATATTATGAACACGTACCACGCTGCGCTTTGGTCCACTCCTTCTTCATCAGACGAGCGTGACAGAACTACCCACCACAAGCGGACCAAGCAGCGTGGTAAGGAGGAGCAGCGGGTTCAGGATTCTTGGACTTGGGAGGAAATCCTGGACGGGAAAGGACCCTGGGGGCAGGCTGGGGAATATCGCCGTCCGAAAGAGGAACTGGAAGCAGCTAAAGCTGAGAGGCGGCGATATGAGGCAAGTCAGCGAAGCAGGCACGAGAGGCACCCCAAAACATTTTTTTGGGGGGGGCACACGGGGAGATTGGCGGTGGCAGGCTATAGACCTGAGCCAACTCCCTGGGTTTACCGCGGGGAGCGAGTGAGCGGGCAGGCACCGTGTTATGCGGTAAAGCGCACGGTATCTCCGGTGCGCATGCACAGCCCGGTGATCTCGGAGCCAGCTCTTCGTAAGTACCACGCTAGAGTGGACATCCAGCCAGGGCAGGCTGTGGCATCTCAGCGCGCTTGGTCTCCGGTACGCCGTTTCGGCCCAGGGTACCCTGCGCCGGCTCTGCGCACTGTGTCGCCGGTGCGCTGTGACTGCTCAGTGCGTCCTATGCCTGCGCTCCGCCCGTGCCGGGCTAAAGTGGGCATTCAGCCAAGAGGAGAGGTGCAAGTGGTAAGCACCAGATCTCCAGTGCTCCCCCACAGCCTGGTTCGACCTGTGCCTGCGCTCTGGAGGTGCCGAGCTAAAGTGGGCATTCAGCCGGGAAGAGTGGTGCCAGGGATTCGCACCAGATCTCCAGTGCTCCCCCACAGCCCGGTCCATCCAGTGCCTCCTCCAAGGACCAGGCCTCCAGTAGGTCTCCACAGCCTGGTCCATCCAGTGCCTCCTCCAAGGACCAGGCCTCCAGTAGGTCTCCCCAGCCTGGTCCATCCAGTGCCTCCTCCAAGGACCAGGCATCCAGCGACGGTGTCCGGTCCGGAGCCTCCAGCGACGGCCTCCGGTCCGGAGCCTCCAACGACGGCCTCCAGTCCGGGGCCTCCAGCGACGTTCTCCAGTCCGGGGCCTCCAGCGACGTTCTCCAGTCCGGAGCCTCCAACAACGGCCTCCAGTCCGGAGCCTCCAACAACGGCCTCCAGTCCGGAGCCTCCAACAACGGCCTCCAGTCCGGGCCCTCCAACAACGGCCTCCAGTCCGGAGCCTCCAACAACGGCCTCCAGTCCGGAGCCTCCAACAACGTTCTCCAGTCCGGAGCCTCCAGCGACAGTCTCCAGTCCGGAGCCTCCAGCGACAGTCTCCAGTCCGGGGCCTCCAGCAACGGTCTCCAGTCTGGGGCCCGCAACGAGGGTGCACAGTCCGAGGCCCGCAACGAGGATGCCCAGTCCGGGGCCCGCTACGAGGGTAAAGGAAGCCCACCCGGACCCTCCCCTTTAGAGTCAGGTTTTGCGACCGGAGTCCGCACCTTTGGGAGGGGGTACTATCACGCCCTGGCCATAGAGAGTATTATATTCTCTATTTTGGTTAGGCCAGGGTGTGACTAGGGTGGGCATTCTAGTTTCTTTATCTCTGTGTTTTCTATTTCTTTGTGTTTGGCCGGGTGTGGTTCTCAATCAGAGGCAGCTGTCTATCGTTCTCTCTGATTGAGAATCATACTTAGGTAGCCTTTTTCCCACCTGGGTATGTGGGTAGTTGTTTTCTGTTTAGTTTGGTTACCTTACAGAACTGTTCGTTTGTCTCTTTGTTATTTTTGTTCAAGTGTTCTAAAATATTATGAACACGTACAACGCTGCGCTTTGGTCCACTCCTTCTTCATCAGACGAGCGTGACACAGCCCATTTAGCCAGATTTAGCTGCGAAAATACAAATGAAATACAGAATTCTCACCCATCACCAATTTGCAAGTTGTCATGCTCATTGACGTCTCAAATACAACAAATCCTCATCACCCTCATCTCAAGATTTCCTTCAACAAATACTGGGGAAGATGATTTGAAGAGAACATGGCTTCAGTGTTTTTATTTTAATTTTACTAGGCAACCACTAGGCTACCCTGCCGCCCCTACACTCTAACCACTAGGCTACCCTGCCACCCCTACACTCTAACCACTAGGCTACCCTGCCGCCCCTACACTCTAACCACTAGGCTACCCTGCCGCCCCTACACTCTAACCACTAGGCTACCTGCTGCCCCTACACTCTAACCACATAGGCCACCCTGCCGCCCCTACACTCTAACCACTAGGTTACCCTGCGCCCCTACACTCTAACCACGAGGCCACCCTGCCGCCCCTACACTCTAACGACTAGGCTACCTGCCGCCCCTACCACTCTAACGACTAGGCTAACTGCCGTCCCTACACTCTAACCACTAGGCTACCTGCCGCCTCTACACTCTAACCACTAGGCCACCTGCCGCCCCTACACTCTAACCACTAGGCTACCCTGCCGCCCCTACACTCTAACCACTAGGCTACCTGCCCGGCCCTACACTCTAACCACTAGGCTACCCTGCCGCCCCTACACTCTAACCACTAGGCCTACTGCCGCCCTACACTCTAACCACTAGGCTCCCTGCCGCCCCTACACTCTAACCACTAGGCTACCTGCCGCCCCTACACTCTAACCACTAGGCTACCCTGCCGCCCCTACACTCTAACCACTAGGCTACCTGCCGCCCCAATGTATGGGCAGTTGCCTTTATCATATGTCTTTTACACAAATGGTCTACATCTGAAAAAAAATGATGTCTAGATTACTACACTGTGTTCCCATTATCCAAAGAATTTAAAACAGAGAACTACTGAATGGAGAAAAGCAACACATTTGGCCAAGAGTGAAATAGTATGATGGCCTCTTTTTTTTTAATGATGGCCTCTTTTTTTCAACCACGGAACAATATTAATGATCAAAAGGTTATTTGTTCTGATAATAGAACATTTCATATGCCTACAATTACTTTTTCCGGGAACAGAATAAAAATACCTACTTGGAGGTATTTCCACACTTAGCTACTTCAGTAACAATTGAATGACAGACGTGTTCTGCAGAAGAAAAGCATCAGTCTTTGTACAGTTATATTCATATGGCTTCAATAGAGTTACGACGGGGTGGGGTGAAAGGGCTTCATAAAATCACTTTCCACATCAAGTCAATCCAGAACAAAAACAGGCATATGAAGGACATGCTGGTTTACTTCCGGTGAGTCATCTTGATATGTACTTTTTTGGAGTGATCTGTCATTACTTGCGGTTACTGAAGTTGAATGCGTCATGAAAAGGTGTGATTAAAAGCAGAATACACTGGAGGTAAAGCATCATATGTAATGGATGTTACTGTGACATTTTCCAATTAGCATATAGTAAAATGTTCATGGATGGCAAACTCAAGGTTCGCTCAGAGCACAGAGCCTCCATTGCTGTAATAATGTTGTGCAGTCTTGTCATCACTTAAAGATTAGCAAAAGCCTAGCAGGCCAGTAACTGAAAGTTTGCTGGTTCGAAACCCAGAGTCGACTAGGTGAAAAATCTGCCGATGTGCCCTTGAGCAAGGCACTTAACCCTAATTACTCCTGTAAATCACTCTTGATCAGAGTGTTCTACTAAACGACTACACTGTACAAGTAAGTGCAGTGGCTTGTATTCATGGATGCCAAGGGAAACCAGGCTTCCCCCCAAAAAACATAAAATCATTTATCTTTCGTCTCTCTGTGATTCATCATTTTCCCTCAATCCGCAAGAGGCTGAATGTATTTCATCAGAGACAGCATCCGAGCGAGTGAAACAGCACGTCTCTGTATGTGTAGGCCATCTATCTGATGTGGTCTAGTCCAAAAGAGTATGACATTGTTGCCGCCTGTAGCATCGAATGCAAGGGAAGCCGGCGAGCATTTAGCCTCCCTTCATTATTAAAAAAAAATGTAATAATAGCCAATCAGCATTGAGCTAAATTGAGTGAGCTCAACTGTAAATGGTACTGGCGCACAAAAAAAAAAAGTGTCAAGAGAAGCCAGTTTGGATTAGGCTTCACTCCAATCATATTGAGAGCATACATCATTGACAAAAACTTGTTGTGCATCTCATGTTGTTGTCCTCCGGTGGGCTAGCTAGCTAAAATTGTCTCTTTCCTAAAATAGCCATGGATGGAGATAGGGATTTGGACTTGTGGTTTTACTTAAATCTCTGTACTGGCCAATGATTATAATGTATATTCTGATCCAACCATAAATGCATACATTGTGCCCCTGGTCTGAGAGGATGGTAGTTCAATAAAGGCTTATGTTAAATAAAACACACAAATCAGAGCAATGGACAGCCACATCATATTTAGCATACATTGATTGGACTAAATTGTCACTGTATTAAACTAAGCAGAGGTGATTTGATGATGTTGAAATGTTGAAGTTGAAATGGTGCTGGAGGAGGCAGCCCCTGTTTTTGTTACGACTTGCGGTAACTCTCCGTGGTTGTAAATCAATAGTCGTTTAGTGGTCATTAAATGTCAGAAACAACTTTGCTTGGCCATGCTGTAGGTCATGTAACTGTTACGTGCAATATGCTTTGTGGACTTCACCGGACAGAGGTTGCTCTCTGGTTTTGTGATAAAACAATGGTGTGGTTGAATTTATTCTGCCACTGTGTCTTCTTATTGTCTCGGCTTTAGGCCTATCTAACACGGTGTCAAGGCATATTAACTAACAGGTTATAGAGCAAACAACACAATTATCACAACACATAGGTTGTAATATGGCGTTTTTGTTGGCTTGGCTTCCCCACTGATAATACCCACACACCGCTAATGTGTAAATGTAAAAAAGATATAATACACATACTGAGCTATATTGTATGCTCCGAAAAATTGGGAAATTACATTATTTTACACTAATACAATTTCTCAGAGAGAGATTTTATTTTACAAGTAATAAAAAAAAAAAAATGCTATTACAGGCATCAAATACACCTGAATCTGTGGCTTTCTCTAGGAAGGGAAGTTCCTATAGAACCCGGGGAGCATGGACACCATTGGATGTGTGAAGACGGATTAAAACGTGAAATCGACAAAATTAATGTTACTTTGTGAATTAAATTGTCCTGTTTGGATAGTTTCAAAAGTTCACGATGGTACTGTAAGTTCTATGGATGTTACCGGGAAACGGTTTTATTTTTGGTCATTGGACGGTGGATAGTTCAAAGAGATAGCGACACAGGGGTGCACTCCAATCATTTAAATTGAGTAGATTTGATTAGACTCTGGGTGTGTTTTCATGTCTTTTGTTTTAACTAGAAAAGTGCAAAGAAATGTTCATTCAGGTTAGACATGAGTTTCTGCTTGAATTTGGTTAATTAAAAGGACAGGGAATTTGTTCATACTTTGAGAACTTGTTAGCAAGCGCCTGTGTGTATCACACACACAGTTTTTTGTCTTAGAAATGTAACCACATTAAGTCAGCCTATTTATTGGTGATAGTAATTAGTAGTCTAATGTATCAGGTGTGCTTTCGTGACTAATAAATTATATTAGTTGAATTGAGAACGCATTCCTCGTTTTACAGAGTAATCATTTTATTTACTATATGCCTATAATTTAGTAGGTCTATTGATAGTAGTTATATACAGTGCCTTCAGAAAGTATTCACATCCCTTGACTTTTCCACATTTTGTTCTGTTAAAATGGATTAAATTCAGATTTCATGTCACTGGCCTACACACAATACCCCATAGTGGAAAATGGTGCCGACAGAGGGCAGCCGTGCCCCTAAGCAACTTTAAAGTATTTCATAATTTTTAAGTGTTATTACATTACTAGTTCAGAAATGTTTTGTGTTTTTACATACAGCCGGGAAGAACTTTTGGATGTCAGAGCAGCGGCAACTCACAAGCACTACCAGCATTACGACCAGGAATACAACTTTCCCTGAATCACATCCTTTGTTCGTACCCCCCAGGGCAATTGAACTGATTCCAGAGGTAGATCCAAAACTTGTAGTCTGACTCAGGAGGCCCGCACACCACCCACCACTTCCGAGTATATTACTCGTATATTATGTTATATTACTAATGTTCAGTCTCTGGATAATACATTTGACGAGCTGAGGGCGAGGATTTCCTTCCAGAGAAACATAAGGGATTATAACATACTCTGTTTCACGGAAACATAGCTTTCTCGAGATATACTGTCTGAGTCCGTACAGCCAGTTGGGTTCTTAGTTCATCGCGCAGACTGGAATAAATATCTCTGGGGAGTGTTCCTCTGTCCAGTGTCTGTGTTCTTTTGACCATCTTAATCTTTTATTTTTATTGGCCAGTCTGAGATATGGCTTTTTCTTTACAACTCTGCCTAGAATGCCAGCCTCCCGGAGTAGCCTCTTCACTGTTGACGTTGAGACTGGTGTTTTACGGGTACTATTTAATGAAGCTGCCAGTTGAGGACTTGTGAGGCGTCTGTTTCTCAAACTAGACACTCTAATGTACTTGTCCTGTTGCTCAGTTGTAAACCGAGGCCTCCCACTCCTCTTTCTATTCTTGTTAGAGCCAGTTTGCGCTGTTCTGTGAGGGGAGCAGTACACAGCGTTGTATGAGATCTTCAGTTTCTTGGCAATTTCTCGCATGGAATAGCCTTCATTTCTCAGAACAAGAATAGACTGACGAGTTTCAGAAGTCTTTGTTTCTGGCCATTTTGAGCCTGTAATCGAACCCACAAATGCTGATCCTCCATATACTTAACTAGTCTAAAGAAGGCCAGTTTTATTGCTTCTTTAATTAGCACAACAGTTTTAATCTGTGCTAACATAATTGCAAAAGGGTTTTCTAATGATCAATTAGCCTTTTAAAATTATAAAATTGGATTAACTGACACAATGTGGCATTGGAACACAGGAGTGATGGTTTCTGATAATGGGCCTCTGTACGCCTATGTAGATATTCCATAAAAAAATCTGCTGTTTCCAGCTACAATAGTCATTTACAACATTAACAATGTCTACACTTCAAAAACAAGGACATTTCAAAGTGACCCCAAACTTTTGAACGGTAGTGTATTTGGCAAGGTCTACAGACAATCACGGACTACAAAAGGAAAACCAGCCACGTCGCGGACGCCGACATCTTGCTTCCGGACAAGTTAAACACCGTAGTCCGCTTTGAGGATAACACATTGTCAACAACACTGCCCGCGACCAAGGACTGTGGGCTCTCCTTCTCCGTGGCTGACGTGAGTAAGACATTTAAGCACGTTAACCCTCTCAAGCCTGCCGGCCCAGACGGCATCCCTAACCGCTTCCTCAGAGCATGCGCAGACCAGCTGGCTGGAGTGTTTACGGACATACTCCCCACATGCTTCAAGATGGCCACCATTGTTCCTGTACCCAAGAAAGCAAAGGTAACTGAACTAAATGACTATCACCCTGTAGCACTCACTTCTGTAATCATGAAGTGCTTTGAGAGACTAGTCAAGGATCATATCACCTCTACCTTAAGCGACACCCTAGACCCACTTCAATTTGCTTACCGCCCCAATAGATCCACAGACAATGCAATAGCCATCACACTGCACACTGCCCTATCTCATCTGGACAAGAGGAATACCTACAGTATGTAAGAATGCTGTTCACTGACTATAGCTCAGCATTCAACACCATAGTACCCTCCAAACTCATCATTAAGCTTGAGACCCTGGGTCTGAAATCCGCCCTGAGCAATTGGGTCATGGACTTCCTGACGGGCTGCCCCCAGGTGGGGAAGGTAGGAAACAACACCTACACTTTGCTGATCCTCATCACAGGGGCCTCACAAGGGTGCGTGCTGAGCCCCCTCTTGTACTCCCTGTTAACCCATGACTGCGTGGCCATGCACACAACAGTAGTAGGCTTGATTACCAACAATGACGAGACAGCCTACAGGGAGGAGGTGAGGGCTCTGGGAGTGTGGTGCCAGAAAAATAACCTCTCAATCAAAGTCAATAAAACAAAGGAGCTGATCGTGGACTTCAAGAAACAGCAGAGGGAGCACCCCCCCCATCCACAGGACCGCAGTGGAGAAGGTGGAAAGCTTTAAGTTCCTTGGCGTAAACATCACTGAAAAACTGAAATGGTCCACCCACACAAACAGTGTGGTGAAGAAGGCGCCACATCGCCTCTTCAACCTCAGGAGGCAAACTACCTGCCCTCCAGGACACCTACAGCACCCGATTTCACAGGATGGCCAAAAAGATAATTGAGGACAGCAATCACCCGTGCCACTTCCTGTTTACCCCGCTATCATCCAGAAGGTGAGGTCAGTACAGGTGCTTCAAAGCTGGGACCGAGAGACTGAAAAACAGCTTCTATCTCAAGGCCATCAGACTGTTAAATAGCCATCACTAGCACATTAGAGGCTGCTGCCTATAAACATAGACTTGAAATCACTGGCCACTTTAATAATGGAACACTAGTCACTTTAATAATGTTTACATACAGTTGAAGTTGGAAGTTCACATACACTTAGGTTGTTTACATTAAAACACATTTTTCAATCACTCCACAAGTTTCTTGTTAACAAACTATAGTTTTGGCTAGTCGGTTAGGACATCTACTTTGTGCATGACACAAGTCATTTTTCCAACAATTGTTTACAGACAGATTATTTCACTTATAATTCACTGTATCACAAGTCCAGTGGGTCAGAAGTTTACATACACTAAGATGACTGTGCCTTTAAACAGCTTTGAAAATTCCAGAAAATTATGTCATGGCTTTAGAAGCTGGTTGATGCTTATTTATGTGTCCTATAAGGATCATTGGTGTAAAATCTGATGACCGAATGGTAAAGTACAACTAGCTGCTCGAGCGCACCTTTACATGCCAATCGATAAAATACGTCTCCGTAATCTAGCATGGGTAGGATGGTCATCGGAATCAGTGTTAGTTTAGCAGCTGGGGTGAAAGAGGAGTGATTACGATAGAGGAAACCAAGTCTAGTTTTAACCTGTTTGCAACAAGGCACTAAAGTAATACTGCAAAAAAATTGTCAAAGCAATTCACTTTTTGTCCTGAATACAAAGTGTTATGTTTGGGGTAAATCCAATACATTACCGAGTACCACTCTCCATATTTTCAAGCATTGTGGAGGCTGCATCATGTTATTGGTACGCTTGTAATCGTTAAGGACTGGGGAGGTTTTCAGGGAACAATATATGGAATAGAGCCAAGCACAGGCAAAATCCTGGAGGAAAACCTGGTTCAGTCTGTTTTCCACCAGACACTGGGAGATGAATTGTCTTTTCAGCAATACAATAATCTAAAACACAAGGCCAAATCCACACTGGAGTTGCTGACCAAGAAGACAGTGAATGTTCCTGAGTGGCCTAGTTACAGTTTTAACTTAAATCTACTTGACAATCTATAGTATAGCAACACCTGAAAATGGTTGCCTAGCAAAAAAAGAAAATCTATGGCAAGAGCTACAAATGGTTGTCTTGCAATGATCAACAAGAGCTTGAAGAATTTTGAAAAGAATAATGGGCAAATGTGCCACAATCCAGGTGTGTAAAGTGCTTAGAAACTTACCCAGAAAGACTCACAGCTGTTATTACTGTCAAAGGTGCTTCTACAAAGTATTGACTCAGGGATGAGAATACTTATGTTAATTAAGATATTTCTGTATTCCATTTACAGTAAATTTGCAAAGAATTCTAAAAACATGTTTTCACTATGTCATTATGATTTGATTTATTAGGATCCCCATTCGTCGACGCCAATGGTGACAGCCAGTCTTACTGACGTCCGACACAATTTACAACGTAAAAACATGAACAGTGTGTGTGTGTGTGCATCTATCAGTTACACATACTGTACATATCAGTACATACACACAACAAGTAGGTCACATGGGGGAGAGGCGTTGTGCCGTGAGGTGTTGCTTTATTTGTTTTTTTAAACCAGGTTTGTTGTTCACTTGCGCAATATGAGATGGAAGGAAGTTCCATGCAATCATAGCTCTGTATAATACTGTACATTTCCTTGAATTTGTTCTGGACCTGGGGACTGTGAAAATAAATGTCTGGTGGGGTAAGTGTATGTGTCAGTGCTGTGTGTACGTTGACTATGCAAACAATTTGGAATTTCCAACACATTTATGTTTCTTATAAAAACAAGAAGTGATACAAGAGTCGTTCTTTAACTCTTAGCCAAGAGAGACTGGCATGATAGTATTAATATTAGCCCTCTCATTACAATGAAAAGCAAGACATACCGCTTTGCAGAATTTGACCATATAACTGGACAATAATCAAGATAAGATAAAACTAGAGCCTGCAGAACTTCCTTTGTGGAGTGTGGTGTCAAAAAAGCAGAACATCTCTTTATTACGGACAGACCTCTCTCCGTCTTTTCAACCATTGAATCTATATGTTTTGACCATGACAGTTTACAATCTAAGGTAACACCAATTCATTTAGTCTCCTAAACTTGTTCAAAAGCCAAACCATTCATTACCAGATTCAGCTAAGGTCTAGAACTTACAGAATGATTTGAACCAAATACAATGCTCTTAGTTTTAGAGATGTTCTGGACCAGTTTATTACTGGCCACCCATTCCAAAACAGACTGCCACTCTTTGTTAAAACTTCTTAGGGATAGGGGGCAGTATTTTCACGTCCGGATGAAAAGCATGCCCAAAGTAAACTGCCTGTTACTCAGGCCCAGAAGCTAGGATATGCATATAATTGGTAGATTTGGATAGAAAACACTCTAAAGTTTCTAAAACTGTTTATAATAAATATAAATAAATATATAATAAATAATATCTGTGAGTATAACAGAACTGATTTGGCAGGCGAAACCCCGATTACAAACCATCCAGGGATTTATTTTTTTGAGGTCATAGTATTTTCCAACGGTTTTCTATGTGAAGCCCTATTTAATAGGAATCTGGTTGCAGTTCCTAGCTTCCACTAATGTCAACAGTGTTTAGAAATTGTTTGATGTTTTTATTTTGAGAAATTAAGAAGTATGGCTGTTCGAGTGTCACTCGAGGTGGACTCTACTGTTTGGTGCTCGTAAACAAGAGCGCGCTCCGTGTTGTTTTTATCCGGTATTGGAAACAGTTTATCCCGTCTTAAATTTGATCGATTATTTATGTTTTAGGATACCTGAGGTTGGTTTAGGAACGTTGTTTGAAATGTTTGGACCAAGTTTACTGGTAACTTATTAGATACTTTGTAGTCATGTTGGGCGAGTTGGAACCGGGGTATTTCTGAATCAAACGCGCCAAATAAATTGACATTTTGGGGATATAAAGAAGGAATTTATCGAACAAAACGACCATTCATTGTGTCACTGAGACATTTGGGATTGCAAAAAGAAGAAGATCTTCAAAGGTAAGGCATTTATTATATCGTTATTTCTGACTTTTGTGTCGCCACCTGCCTGGTTGAAAATTATTTGTATGTGTTTGCACACATGAAGCATTTCACAAACACTTTACATGTTTAACATTAGAGAAAAGCCATAACACATACATTTTCTAGAAAACAGGTTATGGTCAATAATATCAAAGGCTGCACTGAAATCTAACAGTACAACTCCCACACTCTTCTTGTTATCAATTTCTGTCAACCAATCATCAGTCATTTCTGTCAGTGCAGTACATTTTGAGTGCCTTTCTCTATAAGGATGCTGAAAGTCTGTTGATAATTTGTTTACAGAGCAATAGCATTGTATTTGGTCAAACACAATTTCTTCCAACAGTTTGCTAAGAGCTGGCAACAAGCTGATAGGTCTGCTGTTAGAACCAGTAAAGGCTGCTTTACCACTCTTGGGTATCAGAATGACTTTGGCTTCCCTCCAGGCCTGAGGACAAAGACTCTAGGCTTAGATAAAAGATATGACAGATGGGAGTGGCTATAGAGTCAGCTACCATCCTCAGTAGCTTTCAATCTAAGTTGTCAATGCCAGGAGGTTTGTCATTATTGATTGATAACAATGTTTCCACCTCTCCCACACTAACTTCACAAAATTGAAACTTGCAATGCTTTTATTTCATTATATTGAAAAAATGTATGCATGAGTACTATGGCTCACTGTTCGCTGTTAGCATTTCCTGCCTAAGTTTGCCCACTTTGCCAATTAAGTAATCATTAAAATAATTGGCAACATCGAATGGTTTTGTGATGAACAAGCCATCTGATTGAATGAAAAATGAATTTGAATTTGTCTTTCTGACCATAATTTAAAGTACTTTTTTCCATYATTCGTTATATCATTGATCTTGGCTTCATAATACAGTTTCTTCTTTTTGTTGAGTTTAGTCATATACAGTGCATTTGGAAACTGTTCAGACCCCTTGACTTTTTCCACATTTTGTTACGTTACAGCCTTACTCTAAAAAATTTTTTTTCCTTATCAATCTACACACAATACCCCATAATGACAAAGCAAAAACAGGTTTTTAGAAATGTTTGACTATTTTATTATTAACCTTTTCTCAATATAGGGGGTGCTGTTTCAACGTTAGCATTTATCGTCTCCAAATTAAACTGCCTCATACTCAATTCTTGCTCGTACAATATGCATATTATTGTTATTATTGGATAGAAAACACTCTCTAGTTTCTATAGCCGTTTGAATTATGTCTCTGAGTGAAACAGAACTCATTCTACAGCACTTTTCCTGATATGGAGTGAGATTTCAGAAATTTTGGCCTCTGGTTCAGGTCAGTTTTAAAGTCCCTGTAAATCTATGAGGATACAAACACTGCCCATGCCTTCCTCTAGATGTCAGTAAGAGGTGACAATTTGAATGGAGTCGATTGCGCAATCAGGGCCTGTATAAAACGCGAAAGACCGGATGTACCGTTCTTTTCCTGCTGCGCCTGACGCAAGATGGACGTCGCACTGGCTCTCTTTCCAAGCGTTGGTTTAGCCACTTATATATCGCCGGTCATGTTTTTACTCGTTATAGGTGTTAAGACATCATAAGTAGTTAATTTAAACCGTTTTATAGCAATTTATATCCGTTTAGTGCGATTTTGAGGCATTGCTTTGTGATGCACTTTGAAGCGCCGGGCACGTTTCGGGTCCCGGTCGAACGTTAGTGGGCATTTCGACGGACAAAGGACATCTTTCGACCAAAAAGAAGATTAGACCCAAAGGATACATGGCCCAAGATTCTGATGGAAGATCACCTCACAGTAAGAATATTTAAGATGATAAATCGTTGTTCTGTCGAAAATTGTTAAACGCATATTCCGCCATTTTTTTTTGGTATAGCTTCGCTTGGCGAACCCTGTATTGCACAGTAAGGATAATTTTAGAATGTAATTCAGCGATTGCATAAGAACTAATTTGTCTTTCGATTGCTGTCCACCCTATATTTTTTAGTCAAGTTTACGATTAGTTATTCATTACGCCAGATACTGTCCAAAATGGCGCCCGACATTTTCTGGCTAGTTTTGCTAGTATTGTCATGTTAAAACACGGTTTTTGTGGCTAAATATGCACATTTTCGAACAAACTCTATATGTATGTTGTAATATGATGTTACAGGAGTGTCATCGGAAGAACTGAGAAGGTTAGTGAAAAATTAATACATTTTGGCGATGATTACGTTATCGCTCTCTTTGGCTGTATCAATGCTCGGGTAACGTTTGACATGTGGTATGCTAATATAACGGTTATTGTGTTTTTGCTGTAAAACACTTAGAACATCTGAAATATTGTCTGAATTCACAAGATCTGTGTCTTTCCATTTGCTGTGAGCTGTGTATTTTTTAAGAAATGTTTTATGATTAGTAATTAGTAATACACGTTGCTCTCTGTATTATTTCTAGTCGAGTATGTGATGGTGGGTGCAATTGTAAACTATGATTTATACCTGAAATATGCACATTTTTCTAACAAAACCTATCCTATACAATAAATATGTTATCAGACTGTCATCTGATGAGGTTTTTCTTGGTTAGTGGCTATCAATATCTTTATTTGGCCGAATTGGTGATAGCACCTGATGGAGTAAGAAACTGATGGAGTTAGAAAAGTGGTGTCTTTTGCTAACGTGGTTAGCTAATAGATTTTACATATGGTGTCTTCCTGTAAAACATTAAAAATCTGAAATGGTGGCTTTATTCACAAGATCTTATCTTTCATCTGTGTGTTTGGAGCTTGTGATTTAATGATATTTAGATGCTAGTATTTACTTGTGGCGCTATGCTAGCTATTGCTAGTCAGCTTTTTTTACTGTGGGGGGTGCTCCCGGATCCGGGATGATACCAACTAAAGTTATTATTAAACATAAAAAACAGACCACAGTGGCCTCCATCATTCTTAAATGGAAGAAGTTTGGAACCACTTCCTAGAGCTGGCCACCTGGCCAAACTGAGCAATCAGGGGAGAAAGGCCATGGTCAGGGAGTGACCAAGACCCGATGGTCACTCTGACAGAGCTCCAGATTCCTCTGTGGAGATGGGAGAACCATAAAGAAGGAACACCATCTCTGCAGCACTCCACCCAATCAGGCCTTTACGGTAGAGTGGCCAGACGGAAGACACTCCTCAGTAAAAGGCACATGACAGCCCGCTCTTGGAGTTTTTCCAAAAGGCACCTAAAGACTCTCAGACCATGAGAAACAAGATTGTCTGGTCTGATAAAACCAAGATAAACTCTTTGGCCTGAATGCAGCGTCACATCTGGAGGAAACCTGGCACCCACCCTACGGTGAAGCATGGGGATGTTTTTCAGTGGCAGGACTGGGAGACTAGTCAAGATCGAAGGAAAGATGAATAGAGAAAAGTACGAGAGGATCCTTCATAAAACCTGCTCCAGAGCTCCATAACCCGAAGCACACAGCCAAGGCAACGCAGGAGTGGTTTCGGGACAAGTCTCTGAATGTCCGCAGGAGTGGCTTCGCGGACAAGTCTCTGAATGTCCGCAGGAGTGGCTTGGGACAAGTCTCTGAATGTCTTATATGAACCCTGAAAATAGCTGTGCTTAAGGCTGTAATGTGCTTCAACAAAGTACTGTAAAGGGTCTGAATACTTATGCAAATGTGATATTTAGTTTGAACAAAAATTTCTAACAACCTGCTTTTGATTTGTAATTATGCTGTATTGTGTGTAGAATGATGAGGGGGGGGGGGGGGGGGAATATTCAATACATTATAAATAAGGCTGTAACGTAACAACGTTTTCACTTGGGAAAAAATCGTGCCCAAATTAAACGGCCTCGTACTCTGTTCTAGATCATATCAATATGCATATTATTATTACTATTGGATAGAAAACACTCTGAAGTTTCTAAAACTGTTTGAATTATATCTGTGAGTAAAACAGAACTCATTTGGCAGCAAACTTCCAGACAAGAAGTGAAAATTCTGAAAATGGGGCTCTGTGTCAGGGCCTGCCTATTCAACTGGCTTATATTTATGGATCTGTATGCACTTCATACACCTTCCACTAGATGTCAACAGGCAGTAGAAGGTTGAATGGGGTGTCTAGCTTGATGTGAGGCCGAATGAGAGCTTTTGGAGTGACAGGTCCGCTCTTTTGTCAGTTTTCAACTGCGCACAGGGGAACTCCACATTGTCTTCTGAAATGCATTACGTATACACGAAGAAATGCTCCGGCTCTGATTTTATTGGATACATATGAGAAAAACATCATAAAGTAGGATTTTCAACCGAGTTTGACCAGTTTATTCAACGTTTATTGGGACTTTTGGAATTTTTCGTTCCAGGCGCAACAATTTCTTGGACATGTGCCCTCCACATGGCTAGCCAAAGTTGCTAATTCGACAGAAGAAATGGACATTCTAAAACCAAACAACGATTTATTCTGGAACTAGGACTCCTTGCACAACATTCTGATGGAAGATCAGCAAAAGTAAGAGAATATTTATGATGTTATTTCGTATTTTTGTGTTTTATGTTGGCTCCAACAAGGCGGAGAATTGTAGGGCGCTGTCTCACAATATTGCATGCTGTATGTTGTACTAAAGTTATTTTAAAAAATCTAACACAGCGGTTGCATTAAGAACCAGTGTATCTTTCATTTGCTGTACAACATGTATTTTTTAGTAAAGTTTATGATGAGTTCTTTGGTTGGATTAGGTGACTGTCCAAAATATCTCCGGACAATATGGTGCATTGTGGCTACGTATTCACAATGTAAAACCACGATTTGTAGCTCTAAATTTGCACATTTTCGAACAAAACATAAATGTATTGTATAACATGATTTTATAAGACTGTCATCTGATTAAGTTGTCCAAAGGTTAGTGATTAATTTTATCTCTATTTCTGGGTTTTGTGAAAGCTATGTTGGCGGTGAATAAATGGCGTTGTGTGTTTGGCTATTGTGGTGAGCTAATATATATATATATTGTGTTTTCGCTGTAAAACACTTGAAAAATCGGAAATATTGTCTGGATTCACAAGATGTTTATCTTTCATTTGCTGTACACCATGTATTTTTCATAAATGTTTTATGATGAGTATTTATGTATTTTACGTTGCTCTCTGTAATTATTCTGACTGTTTTGCTATTTGTGATGGTGGCTGCAATGTAAAACTACGATTTATACCTCAAATATGCACATCGTCGAACAAAACATAAATGTATTGTATAACATGATGTTAAAAGACTGTCATCTGATGAAGTTGTTCAAGGTTAGTGATTAATTTTATCTCTATTTGTGGGTTTTGTGAAAGCTACCTATGCGGTGGAAACATGGTGAAAACATGGCGTTGTGTGTTTGGCTATTGTGGTGAGCTAATATAAATATATATTGTGTTTTCGCTGTAAAACATTTTAAAAATCGGAAATGATGGCTGGATTCACAAGATGTTTATCTTTCATTTGCTGTATTGGACTTGTGATTTCATGAAATTATATTATATGATATCCCTGTCGCGTTAGGCTAGGGTATGCTAGTCAGTTTTTTTGATTAGGAGGATCCCGGATCCGGGAGGGAGACTCGTTAGAGGTTAACAGGTGCATGTTTATCAATAATTGGAAGAAGCAATTTCATAAATTCATCAAGTGCAGTGTCTGTATGCTCCTCATTAATCACATCAGACCAATAAATATTTTTAACATCATTCACATGAGAGTCGCAGCAAAATCTTTTGTATGATCTCTTATAGACTATTTTAGGCCCAGCTGTTGGAACTTTGGCTTTCCTGGATATAGCCACTATATAGTGATCACTGCATCCAATGGGTACAGATACAGCTTTAGAACAAAGTTCTCCAGTATTAGTAAACATGTGACAACATGAAACATGTGGATGATCTTGTTCCTGTAGTGTTTGTAAACACCCTGGTAGGTTGATTAATAACCTGAACCAGATTACAGGCACTGGTTACAGTGAGAAGCTTCCTCTTGAGCGGGGTAGCGTTGATGAAACACAGTCAATATCCAGGTCCCAAGAAGGTAAGACTCTTTGTTTACATCACATACACTATCAAGCATTTCAAACATATTATTTAGATACTGACGGTTAGCACTTGGTGGCCTATACAAGAAAAGGCTTTAGATGTGCCAGGTGAACCTGCAACCACAACCCTTCAATAACACTTGACATAAGATTACAGGGATATGGTTCTGAATATATACAAAAACACCTCCCCCATAGCATTCCTGTCTCTTCTGCAGATGTTATATCCTTGTATTGCAACTGCTGTATCATCAAATGAATTATCTAAGTGAGTCTAGAAATGGCTAATATATGAATGTTATCTGATGTTAGCAAGTTATTGATTTACTGGACCTTATTTCTAAGGGTACATACAGTTGAGTCAGAAATTTACATACACCTTAGCCAAATACATTTAAACTCAGTTTTTCACAATTCCTGACAATGAATCTGAGTAAAAATTCCCTGTCTTAGGTCAGTTAGGATCACCACTTTATTTTAAGAATGTGAAATGTCAGAATAATAGTAGAGATAATGATTTATTTCAGCTTTTTTTCTTTCATCACAATCCCAGTGGGTCAGACGTTTACATACACTCATTGTATTTGGTAGCATTGCTTTAAAATTGTTTAACGTTTCGGGTAGCCTCCAAGCTTCCCACAATAAGTTGGGTGAATTTTGGCCCATTCCTCCTGACAGAGCTGGTGTAACTGAGTCAGGTTTGTAGGCCTCCTTGCTCTCACACGCTTTTTCAGTTCTGCCCACAAATTTTCTATAGACTGAGGTCAGGGGTTTGTGATGGCACTCCAATACCTTGACTTTGTTGTTCTTAAGCATTTTGCCACAACTTTGGAAGTATGCTTGGGGTCACTGTCCATTTGGAAGACCCATTTGCAACCAAGCTTATACTTCCTGACTGATGTCTTGAGCTGTTGCTTCAATGTATCCACATAATTTTCTTTCCTCATGATGCCATCTATTTTGTGAAGTGCACCAGTCCCTCCTGCAGCAAATCACCCCACAACATGATGCTGCCAACCCCGTTGGGATGGTGTTCTTCGGGCTTGCAAGCTCCCCCTTTTTCTCCAAACATAACGATGGTCATTAATGGCCAAACAGTTCTATTTTTGTTTCTTTAGACCAGAGGACATTTCTCCAAAAACAATATTTGTCCCCTTGTGCAGTTGCAGACCGTAGTCTGTCTTTTTTATGGCTGTTTTTGGAGCAGTGGCTTCTTCCTTGCTGAGCGGCCTTCAGGTTATGTCGATATAGGACTCGTTTTACTGTGGATATAGATCCTTTGTACCGGTTTCCTCCCGCATCTTCACAAGGTCCTTTGCTGTAGTTTTGGGATTGATTTGCAATTTTTCGCACTCAAAGTACGTTAATCTCTAGGAGACAGAACGTGTCTCCTTCCTGAGCGGTAATGCACGGCTGCGTGGTCCGTGGTGTTTATACTTGCGTACTATTGTTTTGTACAGAGAACGTGGTACCTTCAGGCATTTGGAAATTGCCCCAAGGATGAAACCAGACTTGTGGAGGTCTACAATTTAGGTTATTGCTGATTTCTTTTGATTTTTCCAAGTGTTTAAAGGCACAGTCAATTTAGTGTATGTACTTCTGACAACTGGAATTATGATACAGTGAGTTAAGAAGTGAAATAATCTGTCTGTAAACATTGTTGGAAAATTACTTGTATCATGCACAAAGTAGATGTCCTAACGCGACTTTCCAAACTATAGTTTGTTAACAAGAAACTTGTGGAGTGTTAGAAAAGTAGTTTTTATAGACACAACCTAAGTGTATGTAAACTTCCGACTTCAACTGTATATTATTATGGGTGTTTTCAGCCTCTCAGAGACAGCATAATATGGAAAAATAAAACAAAGCAGAGTAAAAAATATACAGTCATCAGTCGATTAATCAGTTGCTGTGTGTGTGTGTGTGTGTGTGTGTGTGGTGGTGTGTGTGTGTGTGTGTGTGTGTGTGTGGTGTGTGTGTGTGTGTGTGTGTGGTGTGTGTGGTGTGTGTGTGTGTGTGTGTGTGTGTGTGTGGTGGTGTGTGTGTGTGTGTTGCGGGGTTGAACCTCCACAACCAGTAGGCTTGGAAAATGTCATATTGGATTTAGCAATGTCTCCATACGCTCTGGTAGCTTTCATGGCTGGGATAAGTTCTTTCCTCTTCTGGGCACAGCTTCAAAGATATACTTTTCCCTCTCAAGGTCTTGGCTCTTTCGAGAACAGCTTACCTTGTCCTTGAACCTCAGAACTTGACTACTATCGGCTGGCAGTCACCTGGGCCTGTCACCTGGGCCTGTCACCTGGGCCTGTCACCTGGGCCTGTCACCTAGGCCTGTCACCTGGGCCTGTCACCTGGGCCTGTCACCTGGGCCGGTGGTGGTTTTCCAGTCCTGTGGGCGTGCTCCACCTCAATTTTCCTGTGGTCTATCTTCAGTTTCTCCGAGATCATTTCGCTCACTTTGTCCTCAGATTCTGTCCAGGTTTCGTGTGGAGTTTCTGCAATTCCGTCCACAACCATGTTGTTCCTCCTTTTGTTCCGATTTTTCCGTCATTGTTATCATGGATTCATCTTCCCATTCTCCTGTTTAACTCATCGAGCTGACCCTGGGAGAACTGCAAACTGTTCTTCAGGTCCTGGACCTCTTTGGTCAGGTCATCCATTTGTGTATTAGTTGACTCCGCCGGTATTTGGACAAAACACTTGAAGCTATTTTCTTGTTGTTGTAGCAACTGCTTGTAGAACTATTTCTGTTCATTTAAAAGATCCTTCACCTGTGATAGAGAGACACCACTGTCCTCGACGGTACTCCCACCGGCTTTGGTGTTTGTCATGGTAGCAATGTAGGTTACGTTGTTACTCCTCACAGTTCCAGACAGGGCAGGTCACAGGGAAGATTGAAAACAATAACAACAAACAGCAGTCCCAGCCACAATGGCTAACCGTGTTGCAGGCTGTGTTCAAGCCCTTAAGGAAACCCCAGCTAGCTTGATAGGCAGCTAGCTACCAGCTAGGCTAGCTGCTACGCCAAATAGCTCCTTCAGTGATCCTGCCTTGGTCAGCAGGATCACTGGACAGATAGCAGCGGTCCCAGCAACTGATGCCAACCACGTCGATGGATCCAAACTCAAAAGGTAGCTAGCTAGTAACCAAACATTTTCAATAGACTTTCAAAACCTTCCAAAACAACAAACCAGGCTCTCCCTCATTCCGCGTATGGGGTATTGTGTTTAAGTGATAAAACAAATTTATTGAATCAATTTTTAATTCAGGCTGTAACACAACAAAATGTGGATTATGTCAAGGGGTATGAATAATTTCTGAAGGCACTGCACACTATGCACATAGCATATGCTTGTGTACCATCTGGACATCTCTGATCTGCTTGCCTCAATAAATTCATGCTAGAAAATTGGACACCAGGATTTGTATCTAGTCTCTTAATAATTGCATAACGGTGCAAGTTAGACACACGTTCATTATAGTCATACTAAGTGGTGAGGCAATGCTTGTTACCTTGACTACATCCTCTAGACTCACATGGCCAGTTGCATTTAGTCACATAATATTGGAGTCAGATTGATAAATATGGTTTATTATATTCAACATCATTTATACATAATGGTTGGATAACTTCCATCCAACTATAAGAAGTGACCGCTCATCTTCAGCTGATGGGGATTTCCACCAGACTACAGTCTTGCTGGAAGATCGACTTGGTAAAACACTATTTTCATGTTATCTGAACATAACACTGGTTCCAAGCAAAGTGCCAATGCTGTTTATCAAACTCCAGTCGGTGCTATGGTCAGATTGTATGAGTGTGAGAGCCCAGCAGGGGCTGTAACTGTTTGGTTCAAATGTAAGCAATAGGGTCTTGACTTCAACATTAAGGTGTCACTTTTAATAACACTCGTCGACACAGAACCCCAACTGATCTGACTGTGTTAAAAAAACATTTATTCAACTAGACTTACAACATATGTTGAAAAAAGCATTCCATTKAAAGTATCTGTTCTCAATACTATGATTGTTAGACAAAAGTTAGACAAAGGCTGATTGCTCAAAGTACAGAGGTCTACACAGCTGTGGTTTTACTTTTTGTTGAAGACAAAACCGTAAGCCCTAAAAACAATCCTGACACAGAGCTAAGGTTTTCAGTTTGGTCTGCATGCACTGCATGACTCAGTCAGGTTCCGCCCGGGCACCTCCCATTGCACTAGCAACAAGGACACACCGATATTTAATCAAATTAGCAGGGTTATAACTGCTGTGTCTGCAAGGTCTCCTCGTCCACTGGAGGGAGGGGTGAGGAGGGAGGACTGATGTTGTGGCTGCTAAGTGACTTAAGTGCCAGAAGAGGGCAAAAAAACACGGCCCATTAATTTTCAAATTAAGTATTCCCTGCCGGCACTGGTTTTGTCCTTAGTCGTAAAGGGATTGACATGGAGGTTATGGTTCCTGTGTTTCATCTCCAGGCCTTATCAACTCCCCCCAGGTTTGATACCAGTGTCTGGGTGTCTCTGCTGCGCTACAGCCAATTAACATGCTGCAGTGATGAGCTGCACCACACATCGCGGAATATGTCTGAGCCTGCCTCTCTGATTGTTCTAATTGCCGGTCGTTCTCATTAACTGAAGTCGATAAGAGTGTTGGTGCAGGATAGCACAGTATGTGTGGAAGCATGTTTTTGCTTACGCCGTACAATCAGTTCTGCCATTAATTGAGGGGAATATGGATCACTTACGTGTGGACGAGAAATTATTTGTTTTGAGCGGGACATGCAAAAACAGACAGATCTGTATTTTAGTTTGAGTGTTTCTCTTTTCTTATACAATGAATGAGGTGTCAGTGGCTCACAAATGGCGATGATCGTCTCTGTCAATGGTTCATTAAACCCCAATAATGACCATTGGTCTTGCGACACGTTCACTGCATCTCATCATCAGTCTTTATATCAAGCATCTGATTTTGCCCGTCTTGTCAGACTCAACCCTCAAACAACCCAAATCAATACACTGACTGATTATCATACACAGTTAGCATTCATCTATGGCACCTGACAAAGTTAGACCCCCCCCCATCCCTCCCCAAAAAAAGCCGTTACAGTAGAGGGTCACTTCTATTATTTAAACACTACTGACCAGGTTCAACATCTACAAACACTACTGACCGACTACTGCTGATCAATGGAGGTCAAAAAAACATTGAAGCTACAGAATTTGTGGGACTTTTTTCTGTTACAATTGACTGGGCACCCCTTGAGATAGGAACCATACCTTGAAAGGGATGTCTAAGAGACAAGGTACGGTTCCTAAGAGACAAGGTACGGTTCCTAAGAGACAAGGTACGGTTCCTAAGAGACAAGGTACGGTTCCTAAGAGACAAGTAAAAGGATTCCTAAGACAATCTAACGTTGCCTAAGAGACAGGTAGCGGTGCCATTAAAAGAAGGTACGGTTCTAAGAGCAAAGGTTACGGATCAAAGAGACAAGGTACGGTTTCTAAGAAACAACGTCAGTCCTAAGCAGACAAGGTACGGTCTAAAGAAGCAAGGTAGAGTTCCTAAGAGTGACAAGGACGTCTAAGAAACGACGGTTCCTAAAGCCAGGTAACGGGTTGTCTATAGAGAAAGTCAGGTGTCTAAAGCAAGTACGGTACCTAAGAAGACAGAGTACAGTCTTCATGAAGATGACAAGGACGGTCAAGGACAAAGGGAAGGTTTCCAAGAGACAAGGTGGCGGTTCATAAGAGACATACGGTACCTAAGAGACAAGAGTACGGTTCCTAAGAGCAAGGTAGAGTCCTTAAAGACAGGTAGGTTCAAAAGCAAGGTAGGTCAAGAAAGTGCGGTCATAAGCGAGCGCCATGATAAGTGATAGTGGTGCAAGATAAAGTAGATGAGGATGAAGGAGTTGTCACTGACCTTAAAGAGAGCTTTTAAAATTCCTTTTGGGTTTGGTCATGGGGTGAATTGGTGGCATCTTGTCTATATCTATGAGGGTGTTCTATTTTGTATGGTGCCACAAGGGCAGCTTCATTGGATTGTCTCTGATTGGGAATCATACTTAGGCAGCCCTTTTTCCCACCTGTGATTGTGAGTAGTTATCTTTGTTAGTGGCACTATAGCCCTGTTAAGCTTCACGGTTGTTTCTTTGTTTCTTGTTTTGTTGGCGACATTTACATTAATAAAAGAAAATGCCCGCTCACCACGCTGCACCTTGGTCTCCTTCCGACGACGGCCGTGACAGAGGTAGAGACTCTCCTCGACAAGTAGCCCACTTCTGGACGCCAACTGAAATGACCTTGATTTATCAGGTGTGAAGTCATGTCTGCACCACGCCCTCATAAATCCAAGGCCAAAGCCTCCAGATAGTTTTGATGATCAATAAAACATAATTGGATTTCTCGCACATATTTGAAMAGAAGTATTATAAAACCACATGGAAAACTCTAAATTCTGTGTTTTAATGCCCATCAGTGCCACTTTCGGTAAATAAATCTCTCCGAAACGGCCAACCTATGAGCCTTTAAAGTTATTGTTTCATATTAATATTAAATACTTCCAATGTCCCTGGGTCTGTTCTATGGTGATAGAAACAGTCTCTCCTTGATACAGAAATGAACACGACCTCTTACAAAAGGATCTCCATTTATGACATTAACCCTTTAYGGTCCACATTAAATCCATGTAAATTTCAACAAAAGCGTTCTGCAGTGTTGTACGCCATTAATTTCAAATTGAATCCCAATATTTAACAAGAAAAAACATACTCTTGAGCAAAAGAAGTGAAGAGAGAGAGAACACACTCCATTAAATCAATTAAGTCTCCTGCCAGAGTCTAGGTGAGGGATAATTACTTAGGGAGGGCGATCAGAGACTAATCTAATGATGATGCCCTTTCGTATGCTCCCAGACTTGATGAAGCTGCAGCGCAGCTCCTATGGGACTGGCTTGACGGTGAAACCACAGCAACCACATACACAGGTAGAGAGAGAGAGATGGGGAGAGAGAAAGAAAGATGGGGGATAGAGAGCGATGGGGTGAGAGAGAGAGATGGGGGAAGAGAGATAGATTTGGGAGAGAATGAGATAGGGAGGAGAAGAGAGCGATGGGGAGAGGGGATTGGGAGAGAATGAGTGGGAGAGAGAAGAAGACGGAGAGTCCTGATTGGGGGAGAAGAAGAGCTCGAAGTGAGGAGAAAGAGAGATAGGGGAGAGAGAGAGAGAGATGGGGAGAGAGAGAGTGGGAGAGAGAGAGAAAGGAGAGAAGGAGAGATGGGGTGAGAGAGAGATGGGGAGAGAGAGAGATGGGGAGAGAGAAGAGTGAGAGGATAATGGGGGAGGAGAAAGAATGGGGAGAGGAAGAGAAGATGGGGAGAGGAGAGATGGGAGAGAGAGCATGGGAGAGGAATGAGAATAGGGGAGAGAAGAGAGAGATGGGGAGAGAGAGATGGGGAGAGAAGAAGAGATGAGGGAGAAGAAAGGAGACTGGGGAGAGAGAAGAAGATGAGGAGAGAAGATGGAGTGGAGGAGAGAAAGAGAGATGGGGAGAGAAAGAAGAATGGGGAGGAAAGAGAGATGGGGAGAGAGAAGATAGATGGGGAGAAGAAAAGAGAGAATGGGAGAGAAATGAGGGATGGGAGAGAGAAGAAAGAGGATGGGGGAGAGAGAAGAATGAGGAGAGAGAAAGAGAGATGGGAGAGAGAGGAAGAGAGATGAGGGAGAGAAAAGAGAGATGGGAGAGAGAGAGAGGATGGGGAGAGAGAGAGAGATTGGGGAGAGAATGAAGAGAGGGGAGGGGAGAGAGAGATTGGGGAGAGAGAGAGAGATGAGGGAGAGGAAGATAAGATGGGGGAAAGAGATGAGATGGGGAGAGAGAGAGAGGAGAGATGGGGGAGAGAGAGAGATGAGGAGGAGAGAAAGAGAGATTGGGGAGAGAAAGAAAGATAGGAAGAGAAAGAGAGATGGGGGAGAAGAGAGGAGAGAATGGGAGAGAGAATGGTAGAGGAGTTGGGAGAAAGAAGGGGGAGCGGCGATGGGAGCTAAATGAAATGAGTAAAAGAGGTAAGGAGAGATGATAGATAAGTTAGGAGGGTGAGAAGATTGAAAGCGCGAGGTCATTGGAAGAAGTAGAAGGGTAAGAGAGAGTAGAGAGGAGAGAGAGAGAGGAGAGAGAGAGAGTGATGAGGAGCGAGAGAGAGAGAAGAGAGAGAGAAAGTGGATTGGTGGGGGGTATATTATCTGGGGGGTCCGCTGCTTTCTCACTATAACTGACATAGAAATGGAGCGAGCCGTAGGGAAGTTAACGATGCGTATTGGGAAGCAGCCTGCGGAGCCGCTGACATTGTTTTCGAAACACGTGGTAGTAAGCAACGAGCTGCGATTATCCTCGGTTTTGCCAGCTCATGTCTGTTGACTTGAGTTGGTTTTATTAAGTCCTATGTATAGTTTTTGTGCGCTTCGTAACTTAAATGACTCTGTTTTTCTAACATCTCTCCTACTCTCCCTACTTTTTTTCTTGGATTACTCACCCTTTCTTATCAGTACGAACAATCTTACTCTCTCTATTGTGTTCTCTCTGTGTTTTCTCATCTCTTGTGTGTATGTGTGTTCTCTTCTTCATGTGTGTCTGTGTGTTTTTTTGTTCTCTTATGTGTCTGTGTGTCTGCTTGTCTCTTCTCTGTCTGGTCTTCTGTTTTGTGTTCTCTCTCCTGTTTGTGTTTCTCTCTGTCTGTTTCTTCTGTCTTCTTTCTTCTTCTCTCTCTTTATTCTTCTTCTTTTCTTTCTCTCTCTCTTCTCCTCTTTCAATCTCTTTCTTCTCTTTCGTCTTCTCTCACTCATCTTTTCATCTTTTCTCAGATCGCTTCTTCATGTCCTCTTCTCTCTCTTTTGTTCATATCGTCTCTTTCCTCCGTTCTCTCACTCTTTCTTCCATTCTTCTTCTGAGGTCTCCTGTCGATTGGTGGTAATGGAGTGAGCCGTAAACAGGTCATTGATATAAAATGCTGCGCAGTACAGAATGCTCTAGGGGCAATAAGTTAGTGTGATATTTGTCTAATGAAGAGGCCTATCGGCCATCTTGGTTGTGTCCGCTATTCTTATCTTCCTCTTCTCTCACTTTATTCCTCTCATCTGTCTCTCCTCTGACTGTGTCCGTCTCTCTCTCTCGTCTCCCGTCTCCATTCTCTCTTCATAATTGAATGAGTACAATGTACATATTGCAAGATTATTTGGTATTTTATATATGAGATCCAATTGTCAAGGGTATCAACAGTAAAACAATAACAAGTGTCAAAATAACATTACATTCAACAAACAATACATTACAGTAGAGTACAGTGCAGGTTGATGGTTTGTCAGACAACTGTCTCAGTCTTATGGGCAAGCAATGTGTGCGCTGCCAGATCAGCCAAATTCGGAGCTTGCCCAGCAGTCTCGGTTCCCAACGACTGGTAGCCTACTCATATCAGAGGGTTTTGAACTTGGATAGGGTTTAAAATTTGGGGGAAATGACTGATTGTTTATATTTTTTGAGTATTTTGTTCAGGAAATGAGTCCGTTCAGTTCTGCTGTTGTGCAGTGGTTGCACAGGTTTCTCTACAGGGAGCAGTTTTCCCTGTGTCGCCATCTTCATGGCAGGCTGGTGTACGAGCCTGTATTTGTCAAGGTTTTTCTAAGGTTGTTGATAGTAACACGGTCAAATATTTAGCAACAGTGTATGTGATTTGGGCAGAGAATGCATTTTGCTTTGTGTTTGTGTTGTAGTTTCAATAGCAATATAGTTTTGTTTTGATGTTGTGATTTGGTTTTATCCTGATTGTTGGGGTTCTGGTCTGGGCTCAGGTGTGTTGTAGCAGCGTGTGAACTCAGGAAGCTGGAATATGAACGGATCTATTCTTTTCTTCTCCTTTTTTTGCGAGAGGGGCTCAGCTCTTGGATTGAGCGGCTTGGTATATGATATGAGAGGGGGTGACTGTATGTTTAGATGTTTCCCAATAACTTAATAGCTTCTTTTTTTTTGAGTTTTTATTATTAGTGGATATTAGCCTAATTCTGCCCTGCATGCATTGTTTGTAGTTTTCCTCTGGACATGTAGGAAATCTTACAGAACTCTGCATGCAGGGTTTCAATGGGGTGTTTGTCCCATTTGGTGAAATCTGGTTTTGCAAGTGGACCCCACACCTCACTGCCATAAAGTGCAATTGGTTCAATGACACAATCAATTCGTTTAAGCCAAATTTTTATAGATATTTCAATTTCAATTTGTTTTTTAATGRMATAGAATRCCCTGTTGCTTTCTCTCTCAGTTCATTCACTRCCTCATTAAGGTGTCCAGTTGAGCTTATTTTTAAACCTAAGTAATTGCAGTGTGTGCAGTACTCTATATATTTTGTACCAATTGAGAACTTTGGTCTAATTCCTTGAGATCTGGATCTTCTCTGGAAAATCATTATGTTAGTCTTTTTACTGACAGGGTCCAGATCTGGCAGTACTGCGCTAGCAGGTCCAGGCTCTGCTGTAGACCATGTGCTGTGGGAGACAGCAGGCATAGTTCATCTGCCAAGAGCAGGCATTTAACCTCTGAATTGAGGAGACTAACACCAGGGGCTAAGGATTTTTCCAGAATAGTTGCCAATTCGTTGATGTAAATATTGAAGAGTACAGGGCTCAGATTGCAACCCTGGCGAAGGCCCCGCCCCTGGTTAAAGAATTCTGTTATTTTCTTGCCAATTTTGATGCTGCACGTATTGCCAATATACATTGATTTAATTATGTCATATGTTTTACCCCCTACACCACTTTCAATAACTTTGTAGAACAGTCCTGTATGACAAATATGTCAAATCAATTTCAGTTGTGCTTCTTTTGCCGTTTTCCTGAATATATAGTTGATGTTTTGTACTGCTAGATTGRTGCCTTCYTTACTGTGAGTGAATGTGGTATCCAGAAGGTTATCTCAGAGTGTTTGGATATTTTGGTTACTGGTTGATTTCTGGTATTCTTCCATGCTGTTTTGGGCCCATCTGTATGAATTTCTGATGTTGTACAGCTTACTGAGCTGTGAATGTGTGGTTGTTTCCATGTCTGTTCTTTTGAGGAACAAGGTAATTTGGCTGTGATCAGACAGAGGTGTTAGTGGCTTGACGATGAATGAGATGAGAGAGAAAGGGTCAATGTCTGTAATCATATAGTCTACTGTGCTGTGGCCAAGAGGTGAGCGATAGGTGAATCTCCCCAGAGTCCCCCCGTAACCTACCATTGACAAAGTACAGACCTAGGCTTCTACAGAGCTGCAACAGATACCTTCCGTTTTTGATGATGGTGCTGTCACTGTTGTCTCTATGGGGGCGATGAAGGCAGTTAGAAACAGTATGGCCTGTAATAAAGCTGTCCCCTCTTGTGGTYGTTAGATCAGGTAGTGTTCCTGTGTGCGCATTTGTGTCCCCACAGATGAGTACATTTCCTTGGGCCTGGAAATGGCACGTCTCTTCCTCAAGGGTGGGGAAGATCTCCTCTGAGTAATATGGGGATTCTGAGGGGGGATATATATTGCGCAAAGGAACACATATTTTTCTGTCAGTACAAGGTCTTTTTGCAGTTTTAACCAAATGTTTTCACCAAATGTGATATTTACCAAATTTGAGGGGAACAATTAGATTTGTAGTTTGGATTTCTACCAAATGATCAATCCTCCAGAGTCACTGCCTCTATTGAGCTATGTTTCTGTAGCCTGTGGGACAGTGAGTGACAATGTCAGCCTTACACCATGTCTCCTGCAGAATGATGATGTCAACATCTTTAAGATGTTTGTTGAACTCCAGTGCTCAACTTTTCAGTCTGAAGGTTGATGAGTTTAGGCCCTGAATGTTCCACATGCTAACTGATAGACAGGACCCCCCTCCACTCCACAGGGCCAACAGCAGGACCAGCGCAGCTACGCAGAGGTCGTCAGAGGACAGGAGAACCCTGTAGGATTGATGAGATTAAACAGCTCCTCCAATACATCTGCACTAAACCTGCACAGACACACACAAAAGCATGCATGCAACACACATACACACACACGCCTTACCTGTACTTAAAAAGTTATCTCTCTCTTTT
>NW_019942981.1:74878-91027 GCF_002910315.2 Salvelinus sp. IW2-2015 | reverse complement strand
CTGGGCCGCGGAGCTTCCTCTCTGGTCTGGTAGAGATGGTGGTCTGGTGTAGGCTGGGCCCGGTCCAACCTGGCTAAGCCGATGGAAGTGGTGATGCTCTGGTGGTGGGTGGGGCCTGTGRGGTGCGCTGGGTCTGGTGGGACGTTGTGGGGGCCTGGGGCTCCTTGGTGGTGCAGTGGTCTGGTAGGGGTCTCTGGGTGGTCCTCTGTCCAGTGCGGCATGGGGTGTTTGTCTACCAAGTGCCACATCCTTTAGAGACTTGGCAAACATCCCAACTGTCAGCTTCCTCAGGTGGGAGTGGTCGTGCACGTTCGGGAGTAGGCCACACCCTCTGGTGATGTCAGCGTTGACTTTCTGAATGGTACGGAGATGAAAGTCTTTGCGGGGCAGCAGAGTGGTAAATTGACCTACTCTCTCCTGCTCCACTCACAGGTTGTTGATGCCGGTGTGAATAATAATAACATCTCTCTCTCACACAGCATGGAGAGCACTGGATTATCATCCCAGTGGACTGCGAGGGCTTCCTTTGAACTTTGCGGCTGAAACCCCTCACAGTCCTCTGTCTTTCAGGGGTAATGCAAGATAGCTAGACAGCGAGAGCGAGAGAGAGAGAGCTGCTCACKCTGACTGAACAGAGCGGCAATGGATTTATGCGGGCAGTCGCACTTTGAACAAAGCTAAGCTCAAGTTCACATCTCGAGCTAGAGCTCAGACTCGATCAACTGGCATTGATCCGCCAAGCTTGGACAACAGACAACACAAACAACGGTTAAGTCGGTCAGAAAACGACCCAGCAAAAGAGCTCCTTAAAATGGAAATTAAAGAGAAGAATATTGTGCACTTTCACTTAATTCCTAGAGAACATCAATTCTGTTGTCAATAAAAACTCAACAAGAGGATTTAACGACAATAAGGAGGACCATTGTTCAGACTGCAAATTAGATTTCAAGGCCATTAGTGGTGTGGCTGAGAAAGGACTCCTCAGAATAATGCTGTCCATAGAGTTAGATAGGAGGCACACTTGCCACTAAGCCCATTTTAGCATTGGCAGCGTCATTGCAGTCTTTCACCATTTTAAGGTGGTCAACTCGATGGACTCTCTTTCCAACTCTCTCTATGAGTGTAGCCTATACAATGCTCAGCTTTGTTATTGGCTTTGCATGGCATTGCAGATCTCCAAACCATCCGCATGAATCATGAATAAGTTAGAGATGCAGGTGTGTGAACGAGAGGCATGATTACCTGAGAAGGACACAGTGATAGGGGTCGATTCACCTTCTCCTGACTGACTCGGTATTGAGTGTTGCAACCGAGGACAGACTATTTTTACATGTTACTCACTTCAGCACTCGCCGGCCCCATTCTGTGAGCTTGTGCCGCCCTGCCATTTCCCGGGTGAGCCGTTGTTGCTCCTAGACGTTTCTACATCACAATAACAGTACTTACAGTTGACCAGGGGCAGAGCTAGCGGGGCAGAAATTTGACAAACCGACTTGTTGGAAAGGTGGCATCCTATGACGGTGCCACATTGAAAGTCACTGAGCTCTTCAGTAACGTAATTATACTGACAATGTTTGTCTATGAGGATTGCATGGCTCTGTGCTCGATTGTATACACCTGTCAGCAACGGATCCACTAATTTAAAGGTGTGTCCACATACTCTTGTATATAGTGTATGTAGAGATATACTGTATATACACAGTCTACAAAACATTAAGAACACCTGTTATTTCCATGAGAGACTGAGCAGGTGAATCCAGGTGAAAGCTATGATCCCTTATTGATGTCACTTGTTAAATCCACTTCAGTCAGTGTAGATGAAGGGGAGGAGACAGGTTAAAGAAGGATTTTAAGTTCGAAACAATTGAGACATGTATTGTGTATGTGTACCATTCAGAGAGTGAAGACAAATATATAAGTGACTTTGAACGGGCTCACCAGTTTGAGTGTGTCAAGAACTGCAACGCTGCTGGGTTTTTCACGCTCAACAGTTTCCCTGTGTGTATCAAGAATTGTTCACCACCCAAAGGGCATCCAGCCAACTTGACACAACTGTGGGAAGCATGGGAGTCAACATGGACTAGCATCCCTGTGGAACGCCCAACAAATTGAGGCTGTTTTGAGAGATGGGAGGGTAGCGGGGACTTCATGTTTTGTACCCTCAGTGTATATGAGGATCTGGTATATATGATTTAATGCATCATGTCCAGATAGTACATCATCATTATCTGCCTCGTTCGGAGGAACCCAGAAACACAACTCTGTAGGTCATAGTGACAGTGATGCAGTCTGGTTAGGGAAATGGAATGTGTACATCAGACTATAATATGGATACTAGTCTACATAAGGAACAATTCCCTCACAAAATTAACAACAACCAACCACCCAGAACACTGACAACAGTAATGGAGTGTATCAAAAGTAATGGAGTGTATATTATGTGAGGTAATATGTACATGTAGTTAGGGTAAAATGAATATGCATAGAGATATAAACAGCGTGTAACATTGTAAAAAAAGGGGAGTGGGGGCAACGCAAATAGTCTGGGTAGCCATTTGATTAGCTGTTCAGGAGTATTGTGGCTTGGGGGTAGAAGCTGTTAAGAAGCCTTTTGGACCTAGACTCTGMGCTCCGGAACTGTTTTCCGTGCGGTAGCAGAGAGAACAGTTTATGACTAGGGTGGCTGGAGGCTTTGGCAATTTTTAAGGCCTTCCTCTGACATCGCTGACACAGGCAGTGAACTTATYAGTTTAAAGCTGTTAGTGAGCAGATATGATGATTGTGTGTTCACAAGCTTTCCCGTGACAGAGACAAAAGTAGAGCCTGTGTATTTTGCTGTAAATTAAGCATATTATTTCATTTTGATACATTTAAAGACAAACAACATTTTACTGCCAAGACCTCCATAGCTGATTGAGATGTCTGTGAAGCCGCATATACTTGTAAAATACATTACAACCATAATAGAGACCGCTCTTCAGACTGGTAGAGACTGGTAGAAACTGCTTTCCCGACTGGTAGAAACTGCTCTCCCGACTGGTAGAGACTGCTCTCCCGACTGGTAGAGACTGCTCTCAAGACTGATAGAGACCGGTAGAAACTGCTCTCCCGACTGGCAGAGACCGCTCTCCCGACTGGTAGAGACCGCTCTCCTGACTGGTAGAGACCGGTAGAAACTGCTCTCCCGACTGGTAGAGACCGGCTCTCGCCGCTGAGGTAGAGACCGGTAGAACTGCTCTCCCGACTGGTAAGAGTCGCTCTCAACGCGACTGATAGATGACACGGTAGAACACTGCCTCTCCCGACTGCAGACGTCCCAGAGAACCCTCTCCTGACTGGTAAGACGGTAAAACTGCTCTCCCGATGATATAGACTGCTCTCCGCCTGATGCATTAGAGGACCGCTCTGGCAGCACGGGTAATAGACTGGTAGAAACTGCTCTCGCCGACTGGTAGAGACTGGCTCTGCAGACTGGTGGTGACTGGTAAGAGGCTGGAAGAAACTGCTTCTCTCCGAACTGGTAGAGACCTGCTTTCCCGACTGGGTAGAGACCGCTCTCTACCGACTGGTAGAGACCGCTTTCCCGACTGGTAGAGACCGCTCTCCCAACTGGAAGAGACCGCTCTCCTGACTGGTAGAGACCGCTCTCCCGACTGGTAGAGACTTCTCTCCCGACTGGTAGAGACCGGTAGAAACTGCTCTCCCTGACTGATAGAGACTGCTCTCGCGACTGGTGGAGACTGCTCTCCCGACTGGTAGAGACTGCTCTCCCGACTGGTGGAGACTGCTCTTCCGACTGGTAGAGACCGGTAGAAACTGCTCTCCCGACTGATAGAGACTGCTCTCGYGACTGGTAGAGACTGCTCTTCCGACTGGTAGACTGCTCTCCATACTGGTAGAGACTGGTATAGACTAGTAGAAACTGCTCTGCCGACTGGTAGAGACCGCTCTCCCGACTGGTAGAGACCGCTCTCCTGACTAGTAGAAACTGCTCTGCCGACTGGTAGAGACCGCTCTCCCGACTGGTAGAGACCGCTTTCCCGACTGGTAGAGACCGCTCTCCCGACTGGAAGAGACCGCTCTCCCGACTGGAAGAGACCGCTCTCCCGACTGGTAGAGACCGCTCTCCCGACTGGTAGAGACCGCTCTCCCTACTGGTAGAAACTGCTCTCCCGACTGGTAGAAACTGCTCTCCCGACTGGCAGAAACTGCTCTCCTGACTAGTAGAGACCGCTCTCCCTACTGGTAGAAACTGCTCTCCCGACTGGTAGAGACTGCTCTCCCGACTGGTAGAGATCGCTCTCCCGACCGGTAGAGATCGCTCTCCAGACCGGTAGAGATCGCTCTCCAGACTGGTAGAGACCGCTCTCCAGACTGGTAGAGACTGGTAGAAACTGCTCTCCCGATTGGTAGAGACCGCTCTCCCGACTGGAAGAGACCGCTCTCCCGACTGGAAGAGACTGCTCTCCCGACTGGTAGAGACTGCTCTCCCAACTGGTAGAGACCGCTCTCCCGACTGGTAGAGACTGGTAGAAACTGCTCTCCCGACTGGCAGAAACTGCTCTCCCGACTTGCAGAAACTGCTCTCCAGACTGGTAAAGACAGCTCTCCAGACTGGTAGAGACCGCTCTCCAGACTGGTAGAGACCGCTCTCCCGACTGGCAGAAACTGCTCTCCCGACTTGCAGAAACTGCTCTCCAGACTGGTAGAGACAGCTCTCCAGACTGGTAGAGACTGCTCTCCAGACTGGTAGAGACTGCTCTCCAGACTGGTAGAGACTGCTCTCCAGACTGGTAGAGACTGGTAGAAACTGCTCTGCCGACTGGTAGAGACTGGTAGAGAATGGTAGAGAATGGTAGAGACTGGTAGAGACTGGTAGAGACTGCTCCCCAGACATATTCTGCAAAGAAGCAATTTTTTTCTCCAGCCTCAGCCAGAGAGAGCCACAGGCTCAGAGGTAATTGACCTAGTAAAAGGCCCTGGTATTAGTGGTTTCAGGAAGAGAGAGAAAGGAGGCGGGGGAGAGAGGGAAAAGGCAAGAAGAGAAAGGGGGAGAGAGAGAGAAAGAGAGAAAAAAAATGTATGTGTGTGTGTGTGAGAGAGAGAGAGAGAGAGAGAGAGAGAGAAAGGGAAAGAGAGAGAGGTGTGTAAAAATAACAGAAGGCCCAGTAAACAGAGAGAGAGGGCGGCATGTCAAATGGCTTGCTGTGACTATCTACCCATCCCTCACCATGCAGGTAGCTGGGGGTGCCCACCCCCAAGTGGCGGCCTGTCTGATCCGCTTCCAGACTCCCACTCGCCCTCGGGGAGCAGAGGCGAGTCAGCCTGCGCCGAGCTCGATTTAGCCGCCGCCACGGCAACCACAGCGAGGGGTGCTTCTGGAGTCCTGGCTTTCAAAGCCTCTCTCCATCAAAGGGTAGCTGACAACCTGAAAGCCACTGAGTGGGGGGGAGAGAGAAAGAGAGAATAAGGAGGGATAGAGAGGGAGACAGGATAGTGGAAGAGGGAGGTGGAGGAGAAATTGGGGGGGAGTAAGCCATAGGGAGTGTAAAGGGGAAGAGAAAGAGCTAGACAGAGAGATGTGGGAGAGAGACAGACCAAGAGAGAGAGAGAGAGAGAGAGAGAGAGAGACAGACCGAGAGAGAGAGAGAGCGAGAAGAGAGACAGACCGAGAGAGAGAGAGAGAGAGAGAGAGACAGAACCGAGAGAGAGAGAGAGAGAGACAGAGAGGAGAGACGAGGAGAGACAAGAGAGAAGACAGAGAGAGACAGAGAAGAGAAGAGAGACAAGAGACCGAGAGAGAGACAGAAGAGACAGAGAGAGAGCAGAGACGAGAGACAGAGACAGAGAAGAAGACAGAGAGAGAGACAGAGAGAGAGAACGAGAGAGACGAAGACAGAGAGAGAGACCAGGAAGACAGAGACAGAGACAGAGACAGAGACAGACAGACAGACAGACAGACAGACAGACAGACAGACAGACAGACAGACAGACAGACAGAGAGAGAGAGAGAGAGAGAGAACACATCCATGTATTGCAACCCTAACCCCAACACTAAACGGGCCAAACATGGGATAAAAAAATGGTGGAAGCTGTAGAAACATAGCTAGGTTGACATAATGCGAGTGTCAGAGATGATAAACTAGGGCAGCTGATGTCATAGACCTGCATAKCTCTACAAAAGGGGCATGGGATGGGCAACATTGAGGCTTGAAAGCCTCACCGGGACCTCAAAATTGAATGGAAGGCTGGGGGGAAAAAAGTGGACATCGCAACGTTAGCTAACAGTCTGAGAAGGTAGCGTGCGAGTGGCAAATACAATTGTCTGTTTCGGGCCTGAACTGCCAATAGCAATAATGTGGACGTGTAGGCTTTTATTTACATGTAGTGTAAATAATGTGATTATTTATGCTAAAATGCCACAATAATCCTTCCAAATATTAGCTGTTTGTTTCACCATAACATTTTCGAATGTTCGTTCAAATTGTCCAATTGAAATTGTAGGGAACACTTTCACCGCAAATAAAAGCCTTGTTGAATGCACGTCTGGTTTTAGGCGGTCAAGTATGGTCGTTTTTTTATCCAAAATATTTGTTTCCCCTGTGCATTCGGAAAGTATTCAGACCCCTTGACTTTTTCCACAATTTGTTACGTTACAGCCTATTTTAAAAAGGATAAATTATATATTTTTCTCATCAATCTACACACAATACCCYATAACGACAAAGTAAAAACTGGTTTTTAGAAATTTTTACAAATGTATTCAAAATAAAAAACAGAAATACCTCATTTACATAAGTATCCAAAACCTCAAAATTGAGTTCAGGTGCATCCTGTTTCCATTGATCATCCTTGAGATGTTTCTACAACTTGATTGGAGTCCACCTGTGGTACGTTCTATTAATTGGACATGATTTGGAAAGGCACACACCTGTCTATATAAGGTCTCAAATGTCAGAGCAAAAACCAAGCCATGAGGTCGAAGGAATTGTTCGTAGAGCTCCGAGACAGGATTGTGTTGAGGCACAGATCCAGGGAAGGGTACCAAAAAATTTCTGCACCATTGAAGGTCCCCAAGAACACAGTGCCCTTCATCTTTCTTACATTGAAAAAGTTTGGAACCACCAAGACTCTTCCTAGAGCTGGCCACCTGGCCAAACTGAGCAATCGGGGGAGAAGGGCCTTGGTCAGGGAGGTGGACAAGAACCTGATGGTTAACTTGAGAGAGCTCCTGAGTTCCTCTGTGGAGATGGGAGAACCTTCCAGAAGGACAACCATCTCTGCAGCACTCATTCAATCAGGCCTTTACGATAGAGTGGCCAAACGGAAGCCACTCCGCAGTAAAAGGCACATGACAGCCCGCTTGGAGTTTGCCTCTTTGGCCTAATTGCCAAGTGTCACATCTGGAGGAAACCTGGCACCATCCCTACAGTAAAGCCTGGTGGTGGCAGCATCTTGCTGTGGGGGTGTTTGTCAGTGGCAGGGACTGGGAGATGACTGGGACTGGGAGATGAATGAAGCAATGTACAGAGAGATCCTTGATGAAAACCTGCTCCAGAGCGCTCAGGACCTCAGACTAGGGCGAAGGTTCACCTTCCAACAGGACAACGACCCTAAGCACACAGCGCAGGAGTGGCTTCGAGAAAAGTCTCTGAATGTCCTTGAGTGGCCCAGCCATAGCCCAAACTTGAACCAGATCGAACATCTCTGGAGAGACCTGAAAATAACTGTGCAGCGACGCTCCCCATCCAACCTGACAGAGCTTGAGATGATCTGCAGAGAAGAATGGGAGAAAATCCCAAAATGCAGGTGGTGCAAAGCTTGTAGCGTCATTTCCAAGACGACTCAAGGCTGTAATCGCTCTCAAATGTGCTTCAACAAAGTACTGAGTAAAGGGTCTGAATATTTATGTAAATGTGATATTTCAGTTTGCAAATGTTTTATACATTTGCTAAAACTTCTAAAAACCCATTTTTGCTTTGTCATCATGGGGTATGGTGTGTACAGTGATGAGGGGAAAAAACAATTTAATCCATTTTAGAATAAGGCTGTAATGTAAAACAAAAAAGTGGAAAAAGGCGCTGTTTTCACTTTGTAAAAAATCATGCCCAAATTAAACTGCCTCGTACTCTATTCTAGATCGTACAATATGCATATTATTATTACTATTGGATAGAAAATACTCTCAAGTTTCTAAAACCGTTTGAATTATATCTGTGAGTAAAACAGAACTCATTTTGCAGCAAACTTCCTGGCAGGAAGTGAAAAATCTGAACTCGAGGCTCTGTTCCAGGGCCTTCCTATTCAATTGCTTGAAATCTATGGATATACATGCACTTCATATGCCTTCCACTAGATGTCAACAGGCAGTGGGAGGTGGAATGGGGTGTCTAGCTTGACCTGAGGTCGAACAAGAGCTCTTGGAATGACGTGACCACAATTTCCTTTGTCTACCAAGGCGCGGGAAGGACATCAGCATTGGCTTCTGAAAAGCGTTCGGTATAGACGGCTAATATCTCCGGCCTTGATTTTATTTGATACATGTGATAATATCATCGTAAAGTATGTTTTTTCAATATAGTTTTATCAGATTATTCAACGTTTATCGGGAGTTTTGGAGTTTTCCGTTCTCTGCGTTAGGTGAAGATGGACATCTTCGMGCCACTTGGCTAGCTAAGGTTGCTAATTCGACAGGAGAAGAGGACATTCTAAACCCAAACAATGATTTATTCTGGACAAAGGACTCCTTGTACAAGATTCTGATGGAAGCTCAGCAAAWGTAAGAACCATTTATGATGTTATTTCGTATTTCTGTGGAAAATGTTTAGTCYTATTTTCCTTCCTTTTTGCSGGCGCTGTCTCGCTATAACGTAAGCTGTTTGTTATGGTAAAGTTATTTTTTAAAATCTAACACGGCGATTGCATTAAGAACTAGTGTATCTTTCATTTGCTGTCCAACATGTATTTTTTAGTAAAGTTTATGATGAGTTCTTTGGTCAGATTAGGTGACTGTCCAAAATATCTCCGGATAAATTAGTGAATCGATGCTACATGTTCACAACGTATAACCACGGTTTGCAGCTCWAAATATGCACATTTTCGAACAAAACAYAAGTGTATTGTGTAACATGATGTTATAAGACTGTCATCTGATGAAGTTGGTCAAGGTTAGTGATTAATTTTATATCTTTTGCTGGTTTTTGCGAATGCTATCTATGCGGTGAATAAATGYGGTTRTGTGTTTGACTATTATGGTAAGCTAATATAATGCTATATTGTGTTTTCGCTGTAAAACACTTACAAAATTGGAAATATTGGCTGGATTCACAAGATGTTTATCTTTCATCTGCTGTACACCATGTATTTTTCATAAATGTTTTATGATGAGTATTTAGGTATTTCACGTTGCTCTCTGTAATTATTCTTGCTGCTTCGGTGCTATTTGTGATTGTAGCTGCAATGTAAAACTATGATTTATACCTCAAATATGCACATTTTCGAACAAAACATAGATTTATTGTATAACATGTTATAAGACTGTCATCTGATGAAGTTGTTTCTTGGTTAGTGACTAATTATATMTCTATTTGGTCGGTTTTGTGATAGCTACCTATGCGGTAAAAAAATGGTGAAAATATGCGGTTGAGTCTTTTGCTATTGTGGTTAGCTAATAGAAATACATATTGTGTTTTCGCTGTAAAACTTTTTATAAATCGGAAATGATGGCTGGATTCACAAGATGTGTATCTTTCATTTGCTGTATTGGACTTGTGATTTCATGATATTTATATGCTAGTATTTACTTGTGGCGCTATGCTAGGCTATGCTAGTCAGCTTTTTACTGATGAGGATGCTCCCGGATCAGGGATGGTGATGAAGTAGAGGTTAACGAATGCACTCTATTTATTTATTTTTACTAAATAGACGTATTTAATCTCCTTGCCGGCCACATCCCCCTACTGCCTATCCGAGCTCTAGAATGTGCTGAAATAGGCAGCCAGCCATCTTGGTCAGGGATAAATTCTCTATTTAATTCTAAGGTTGGCATAACATTGGCATAACCTACAGTGGTGTGGGCGTTGGCGGTTCCTTGATGTCTTCCATCATCTTCAGTAGGCTGGCTTGAGTCGTCGATGGGGAGAGATCACAGAGTCTGATAGCAGCTGATATTTGTAAGACTGCTGTTTTCACCTGGAAATAGAAGATGGATTGAAGTACACGGTTCACAGTTCCCAACAAATTTATTGTCCAATAGTCAGTGTTGGAATTTCAGTTTACTTCCTGAATATACTGAATTGGAATGGAATTGACCCAATCCCCAACCCTGGTAACATATTCCTATCTGGCGTCCATTTTGTGTGTCACCCGTTGTTTCCTCTCCCTCAATCCGCAGTTCCACTTCCACGGAAAATGAAGACACATGGAAGAGCTCCAAGACATCTCCTCCTTCAATCATTTTGATAGCATCACACCTATCGTGGTATACAGACAGGTTTCAATGAATAATCAAGGCCATTCAATTTTCCATGTACTGCAACCGCCAAAGAGACTTCTTTTCAWTCCCACTCGACATCCAAAGCCATGCTCCCTTGATCGGGAGCTACACTGAGACAGGTCAACGTGTTATAACAAAAGGAAAGCGAGGCCTCTCGCTCCTTCTCTCGTTGTCTCCCTCCCAACCCTGAGCTACCTCTGTCCCTCCCTCTCCCGTCAGTAGGATAGGTGATTAGCATATGATACTGTTCTGAGTTGTGTCGAAGCGCCTGCCAGGTTCCATCTCATGAATAGATCCCATCCCATCCCCATCCATTGGTTAGCATGCAGAGCAGACGACTCCATTGGTTAGCATGCAGAGCAGACGACTCCATTGGTTAGCATGCAGAGCAGACGACTCCATTTGGTTAGCATGCAAGAGCAGACGACTCCGTTGTTAGCATGCAGAGCGAGACACTCCACATTCGTTAGCATGCAGAGCAGAGACGATCTGCCAGTGGTTAGCATGCTAGAGCAGACGACTCCATTGCTTAGGCATGCAGAGCAGACGACTCCATATGTAGATGCAGAGCAGACACTCCATTGTTAGCATCAGCAAGCCTCATGTAGGAGCAGACGACATCCATTCACACCCTGCCTGTTCATTGAAGAAATCCATTCACGTCATGTACCGCTTCATCTGCACCAAATCTACAAAGAACCCCCCAAAAAAACACAAAAAGTCTGCCAGTCTAAGACTGGAACCCGTATTCATAAAGTGTCTCAAATTAGGAGTGCTGATCTAGGATCAGCGTGCATTCCTAACATTCTTATCATAATCAATTACGATACATGGACCTGACCATAGATCAACCCTCAAGACACGTTATAATACGGGCCCAGTAGGTTGTGTGAGGCACATGAATAAAAAAACTGTCAGCAGTACGGTACACTGTCTTAGCATTCAATAGCGGACGCTGTATATAAGATCCATCATCAGCTGCTATCAACATGCCGAGAAGCACTATGTGAACTACTATCCGCGTTGGTCATTAGCATTCATGCAGGCGTGTGAAGCACGTAGTTATGATGGAGATGATCACCCCAGAGTTAGCGTCTCGGGAAAACAATGGCAGAGATGAGAGGTAGATCAATAACGTTGGGAGTGATCTCCTCGCTGACATCGGGTATTACAGGGAAGAGACACCAGATGCCAGGACTGCGGAATCCTAATCGGAGGCATTTTACACTCCTGTCAGTAAGCTCTGTTTCAAATTGAATCAGTGTAAGTACCCCGCCCCGCCCCAAAACAGTGCATGAGCTTAATTGCACGAAAACAACAACACACACACACACACTACACACACACCACCACACACAACACACACACACACACACACACACACACACACACACACACACCCACACACACACACAACACACACACCACACACACCACACACAAGTTTCCAGTTAGCCGGTAATAGCAGTCTTTTGGCCCCCCCCCCCAAAAAAAATGTTAAGTCGATAAATAAAGTTGGAACCGACCAATAGTCTGGGAGAAGAAAAAGCGCATTGCCAAATAATGCATTTTACCCTATTGATTAAAATAGCAGTCGATGAGAGGTGCTGCTGCTGCTGCTGCTGCTGCTCATCAAACAGCTGTTTGTTGCTGCTGAAGTGAAAAGCCCAATCGTTGTGCAAGCAATTCTAAAAGGGCAATCGCGTGTTAAAAAAAAAACAGTTTTGATGGCCACAATTAAAAATAGCTACTATTTTTTTAATTTCTCAACTGGTAGTTGAAGCGCGCTTCCCATTTGCCAGTCAAGTGGATAGGCAACTAGGCTTCAGCACGTCACACACCACCTTGCAATGAGCTGGAGGCAGTATGCATTTTGAAAACATATACTTCATTGTAGAAAGAGGAGGAAGGGAAGCGCTACTAAGGTACACTATAGTATATTTTGGTAGATAGAAGGTGCTCTTTGGTAAAAGGTGTAAATTGGTCATCAAAAAGAAAGGAGGACCAAGGCACTCTTCATATAATTAATTAAAATGCCTTTATTAGTATGGCATGTTCAATAGAAACAAAGTTGTTTAAAAACCGACGCGTTTCGGCTGCATGGCCTTCGTCAGGGAGTGTACTTCATTGTTAGAAACCCGAACATTTTACAACATATGAGGCATGTCTTACCTTGCTTTAAAGTAGCCTAGCCAAAATCGAACMAAACGCGCAGGCGTTTCTTATAGAAAGACTTCCATATGCCATTKRAACCAGAAGTCTTTTTTTTTTCTCATGTTCTAATAGTTTTCAAATCAACTATCTTCCATTCTCCAGCAGCCAAGAGGCACAATCCTAGTCTTATTAGTAACCCATGATAGTTGTTGCATCTTTAGATCTCACCTCTTCCAACTTGTCTAGCATATATTTTCATCTCAGTCTCATAAAACCGCAGTGTGTGTGCAGTGTGCTTTTGACAACAGTGTTTTCCTGTTAATTGCATGATGGAACGCACATCCGCGCATAGCCTCTACTGTCTTGTGTGCATTGCTGTGCTTATAATGTGAAGAACAAATCGTTTTTCAACATTTTAAGCTAAACGCTCTGATCTGTTGCATGAGTCTTTTAACATGCAGCCCAGGGCTACTGGTTGTATGAATTTGGGATCTATCATCTCACAACTGCCCCAGAGTCTGTTTYGGAATAGGTTATTTCTTTCTCGCACAGAACGACAAGCTGACCAATAGAATAGGTCAACTTTTCTACTATGGGGGATTGTAGACTGACATAGTGAGGATTGTAGACTGCTTGTGATGGGGATTGTATGGGGATTGTAGACTGCTTGTGATTCTGCTGCTCTTTACTYGTCTTGTTGGCTGAAGAAAAGGTCATGTGGACAGTTACATCTCCAAATTGCGCATCGGTAACAAGTACGCACGCCATTGGCTCATCGAGTTGCATGTTCCATGAATATGAATGACCATAATCTAAATGTGATTTCTGTCATTCTGAGCACCGTGGGTGGACACCCTAATCAGGTTACACACCCACTGCACATGGGTCCAGTAAATTTCTTATGTCTGGTAAAATTAAAATGCTGCCTGTCAAATGTCCGACGGAAACCCTGACACGCACAGGAAACCCTGACACGCACAGGAAACCCTGACACGCACAGGAAACCCTGACACGCACAGGAAACCCTGACACTCGAACGCACACGGACAAATAACCACTGGACACGACCAGGAAACGCCTGGACACACACAGCGAGATACCCCTGGACACACACAAAACCCTGACACGCACAGGAAACCCTGACACGCACAGGAAACCCTGACACGCACAGGAAATCCACCGACGGGAGTGATCCCCACACCCCACCTGTCTCATCCTGAGCAGCAGCAGCCTACCAATGAGAGGTGACGTCAAGCCTGCTTAAAGTAGATTTCTATAAAATATGACCTATAATTAATTACAATATGAGTGAAATACTTTTCCTTCCAATAGTTATTTTTTTATGTTATAAAGCAACTTTTCTGTGTTGGAAAGTTGTGGGCATAACCCAACAACAGAATACCAGTCATTAGAAAAATGTATGTGAGTAGACCGCTGATTGGCCAGCTCATACAATGAGGCAGGATGACATTCTCTATGAGGAAATAGCAAGCCGGAAAGTTTGAGGTGATGTTTTTGAAGTGKTTTTTTTCTTCATTGGTCACAAATACTATTTAATATGAGTACTAYATAGAATACTATATAAGATGAGTCCACAATTAGTTTTGGGTATGAGTTAACAGAATACCAACTTCTAAAAGTGAGAGTTACTTTACGCCCTAGATCCCTACCAGTCTACATGCTTCCCAGAGGAGGGAGGCCCTTTCCTTTTCTCCTGGTACCCCAACACACCACTCCTAACCCCAGACCTGTACAGGGTCTTGCCACTAGCCCAACACCGACCTGCCCCACCTCCTGGTCGGTGTTTGGACACCCCCACCTCCTGGTCGGTGTTGGACCCCACCTCCTGGTCGGTGTTGGACCCCCACCCTCCTGGTCGTGTTGGACCCACCACCCCCTGGTCGTGTTGGACCCCACCCTCCTGGTCGGGTGTTGGACCCCCCACCTCCTGGTCGGTGTTGGACACCACCCTTGGTCGTTGTGGTCTAGTGTGTGTTGGACACCCACCTCCTGGTCGGTGTTGGACCCCACCACCCTCCTGGTCGGTGTTGGACCCCCCCCCTCTGGTCGGTGTGGACCCCCCCACCCTCTTGGTCGGTGTTGGACCCCCCACCCCTGGTCGGTGTTGGACCCCCCACCCTCCTGGTCGGTGTTGGAGTCGGTTGTTGGGCTAGTGGCAAGACCCTGTACAGGTCTGGGGTTAGGAGTGGTGTGTTGGGGCACAGGAGAAAAGGAAAGGGCCTCCCTCTCTGGGAAGCATGTAGACTGGTAGGGATCTAGGGCGTAAAGTAATCTCTTTTTAGAAGTTGGTATTCTGTTAACTCATACCCAAAACTAATTGTGGACTCATCTTATATAGTATTCTATTAGTACTCATATTAAATAGTATTTGTGACCAATGGAAGAAAAAAACTTCAAAAAAATCACCTCAAACTTTCCGGCTTGCTATTTCCTCATAGAGAATGTCATCCTGCCTCATTGTATGAGCTGGCCAATCAGCGGTCTACTCACATACATTTTTCTAATGACTGGTATTCTGTTGTTGGTTATGCCACAACTTTCCAACACAGAAAAGTTGCTTTATAACATAAAAAAATAACTATGAAGGAAAAGTATTTCACTCATATTGTAATTAATTATAGGTCATATTTTATAGAAATCTACTTTAAGCAGGCTTGACGTCACCTCTCATTGGTAGGCTGCTGCTGCTCAGGATGAGACAGGTGGGTGTGGGGATCACTCCCGTCGGTGGATTTCCTGTGGTGTCAGGTTTCCTGTGTGTGTCAGGGTTTCCTGTTGCGTGTCAGGGTTTCCTGTGCGTGTCAGGGTTTCCTGTGCGTGTCAGGGTTTCCTGTGCGTGTCAGGGTTTCCTGTGCGTGTCAGGTTTCCTGTCGTGTCAGGGTTTCCTGTGCGTGTCAGGGTTTCCTGTGCGTGTCAGGGTTTCTGTGCGTGTCAGGGTTTCTGTGCGTGTCAGGGTTTCCTGTGCGTGTCAGGGTTTCCTGTGCGTGTCAGCGGTTTTCCTGTGCGTGTCAGGGTTTCCTGTGCGTGTCAGGGTTTCTTGTGCGTGTCAGGGTTTCCGTGGACATTTGACAGGCAGCATTTTAATTTTACCAGACATAAGAAATGTACTGGACCATGTGCAGTGGGTGTGTAACCTGATTAGGGTGTCCACCACGGTGCTCAGAATGACAGAAAATCACATTTAGATTATGGTCATTCATATTCATGGAACATGCAACTCGATGAGCCAATGGCGTGCGTACTTGTTACCGATGCGCAATTTGGAGATGTAACTGTCCACATGACCTTTTCTTCAGCAACAAGACGAGTAAAGAGCAGCAGAATCACAAGCAGTCTACAATCCCCATACAATCCTCTACATCCCATCAAAGCAGTCTACAATCCTCACTATGTCAGTCTACAAATCCCCATAGTAGAAAGTTGACCTTTCTATTGGTCAGCTTGTCGTTCTGTGCGAGAAAGAAATAATATTCAAAAGG
>NW_019942981.1:63885-71293 GCF_002910315.2 Salvelinus sp. IW2-2015 | reverse complement strand
AGACCCCCCCACCTCCGTCGTGTTGGACCCCCCCACCCCCCTCACCCTCCTGGTCGGTGTTGGACACCACCCTCCTGGTCGGTGTTGGACCCCCCCAACCCTCCTGGTCGGTGTTGGACCCACCACCCTCCTGGTCGGTGTTGGACCCCCCACCTCCTGGTCGGTGTTTGGACACCCCCACCCTCTGGTGTGTTGAACCACCCACCCTCTGGTCGGTGTTGGACCCCCCACCCTCCGTCCCCCCCTGGTCGGTGTTGGACCCCACCACCCTCCTGGTTCGGTGTTGGACCCCCCACCTCCTGGTCTCGTGTTGGCACCACCACACCCTCCTGGTCGGTGTTGGACACCCCCACCCTCCTGGTCGGTGTGGCAACCCACCCTCCTGGTCGGTGTTGACCCCCACCTCCTGTCTCGTGTTGGACCCCCCCACCCTCTTGGTCGGGTGTTGGACCCCCCACCCTCTTGGTCGGTGTTGGAACCCCCCACCCTCCTGGTCGGTGTTGGTGGTCCAACACCGACCAGGAGGGTGGGTGTCCAACACCGACCAGGAGGGTGGGGGGTGTCCAACACCGACCAGGTGGGTGGGGGTGTCCAACACCGACCAGGAGGGTGGGAGGCTCAACCTGTGGATGTCTGCAGCAAGCTACACTATGTAATGTGTTAAAACATCTCTCTCTCTCTTCCCCGTTGCCAGTAGGCACACTTTCATCCCTCCCCAGGGACCATAAATAATGCAATACATCCATCCTTCCCTCCGCTATCCCTTCACTTTGTCCCTTCACTGTGTGATTGTTACACGGTACTGTAGGGCTGTCGCTCTCTCTGCCATTACCATGCAGGCACATCTGCAGACATCAATAAATGACAGGTGGTGGACCTAGGGGTTACATCGGAGGGGCTCACTCAGTGTCAGCGTCAGACAGGGCCGACCGACAGGGCCGACAGGGCCGGCCGGAGGCTGGAAAGCGGCCAGCCTGTCCTGCTTAATATTTCACCACCTCCGCCAGTCAGTCATCCAGTCAGTCAGTCATCCAGTACGTTAGCCAGCAAGTCAGTTAACCACTCAGCCTGCAAGTGGGTTAACCAGTCAGGCAGTCAATCAGCCAGCTAGTGGGTTATCCACTCAGTCAGCCCGCCTGCCAGTGGGATAACCAATCAGCCAGCCAGCCAGTCAGTCTGTCAGTCAGTGAATCAGTCAGCCAGCCAGCCAGTCTGTCAGTCAGTGAATCAGTCAGCCAGCCACAGAGAAAGTAAAAAAAGGTCTGAGTGTAACTAGACATATTACTGTATACAGTCCTGGGGTGTGTTCAGAAGGGTCGCAGATTCACAACATCGCAGATAGAAATGTAACTCATAGAGCTGACAAGATTGTCTGTTCTCTGTTACGAAGCAAAAAAAAAATTGGTTCTACATTATGCATTTCTACCTAAACGTTCTTAGCATTGAGCCTTCCTGAATATGCCTTTGACCTTTGACCTGTGTCAACAACAATGGGATCCACAGTCTGAGTGGTTTGGAGKACAGTGGTTTGTGATATGGCCAGGGCCAGGGTAAAGAGAATGCAGTATGTATTGAAAGAACCRAGATAAAGCTTAACAATGGTTCAGTTATAGTTGTCCTCGAAAACCAATCAGGAGATGCACATCGTCATGGAAGCTCCTCAGATTTTCCTGGGTGGAAAAAGGTTGCCATGCGTGCCTGATGATGTCATCACCATGACAACAGTACAAATCCCAAGATATTGTTATGCCAAGGCGTAGACTCATCATAATTCAAGGCCTTAAACCACAGCTAAATCAACGACTACGGAGTCTACTTCTACAGCTAAATCAACAACTACTGAGTCTACTGTACAGCTAAATCAACAACTACTGAGTCTACTGTACAGCTAAATCAACGACTACTGAGTCTACGTACAGCTAAATCAACGACTACTGAGTCTACTGTACAGCTAAATCAACAACTACTGAGATCTACTGTACAGCGCTAAATCAACGACTACTGAGTCTACTGTACAGCTAATCAACGGACTACTTGAGTGCTCTACTGTACAGCTAAATCACGATACTCAGTCTACTGTAGCTAATCAAGACTACTGAGTCTACTCGTACAGCTAAATCAAGACTACTGGTCTACTGTACAGCTAAATCAACGACTACTGAGTCTACTGTACAGCCAAATCAACGACTGCTGAGTCTACTGTACAGCTAAACAACGACTGCTGAGTCTACTGTACAGCTAATCAATGACTACTGAGTCTACTGTACAGCTAAATCAACGACTATGAGATCTACTGTACAGCAAATCAACAACTACTGAGTCTATCACAGCTAAAATAACAACTACTGAGTCTACTGTACAGCTAAATCAACGACTACTGAGTCTACTGTACAGCTAAATCACAACACTGAGTCTACTGTAACAGCTAAATTAACAACTACTGAGTCTACTGTACAGCTAAATTAACGACTGCTGATCTACTGTACAGCTAAATTACAACTACTCAGTCTACTGTACAGCTAAATCAACAACTCTCAGTCTACTGTACAGCTAAATCAACAACTACTGAGTCTACTGTACAGCTAAATCAACAACTACTGACTACTGTACAGCTAAATTAACAACTACTAGTCTACTGTACAAGTGCAGTGTGTGGGAGATAGGCTCGTTGCTGTATGTACGGAATAAGTAACCTTGGTAACTAAATATAAATTCTGTCCCTGCTTTGTCACTGGTTGTGTCAAAATGACACCTATTGCTTTTGACCAAAACCTATGGGTCTTGACAAATGTAGTGCACTAACTAGAGCATAGTGATAATGGTCCATCCCAATGGTAACCTATCCCTGTCTAGTGCACTAACTTCTTGATCAAGCTCATAGGGCTCAAGTCAAATGTAGTGCACTAAATAGGGCATAGGATGTCATTTGGGACACACAACAATGGGGGTCTTCTTGGAATGGGCCAGAGCACTACTCTAGTCTTGTTGAATGGTTTAGTTCTGGCCAAGACGCTCTCACCTGTTGTTTACACCTATGTGATCTACTGATCTATTAGATGGACCATTGGGCTAGGATAAGGGGGCAGACAGTCTGATAAACTAGCTGTGTGCGTGCGTGTGCGCGCACGTGTATTCGCCCTACTTACCCTTACGGCCGGCACTTTGGTTCACACTCCCTCATAGATGAACGACAGAACAGTGGACACGGCCCCTGACCGTTTGAGAGGTAGATGGCCTGTTAGGAAAAGGTTACTACACTATAAGTCAGGAAGAGGTTACTCACCATGCGTCAGGAGAGGTTACTAACCATGCTGTCAGGAAGAGGTTACTTACACTCATGCTGTCAGAGAGGTACTACACCATGCTGTCAGAAAGGTTACTACACCATGCGTCAGGAAGAGTTATTACACCATGCTGTCAGGAAGAGTTATCTACACCATGCTGTCAAAAGAAGAGTTACTACACCATGCTGTCAGGAAGAGGTTATTACACATGCTGTCAGGAAGAGGTTATTACACCATTGCTTGTCAGGAAGAGGTTACTAACCATGGTTGTCAGGAAGAGGTTATTACACCATGCTGTCAGGAAGAGGTTACTACACCATGCTGTCAGGAAGAGGTTATTACACCAGCTGTCAGGAAGAGGTTATTACACCATGCTGTCAGGAAGAGGTATTACACCATGCTGTCAGGAAGAGGTACTACACATGCTGTCAGGAAGAGTTTTACACCATGCTGTCAGGAAGAGGTTATTACACCATGCTGTCAGGAAGAGGTTACTACACCATGCTGTCAGGAAGAGGTTATTACACCATGCTTCAGGAAGAGGTTACTACACCATGCTTCAGGAAGAGGTTACACACCATGCTTCAGGAAGGAGTTACTACACCATGCTGTCAGGAAGAGGTTACTACACCATGCTGTCAGGAAGAGGTTACTACACCATGCTGTCAGGAAGAGTTACTACCACCATGCTGCAGGAAGAGGTTACTACACCATGTTCAGGTAAGAGGTATACACCATTGCTGTCAGGAAGAGGTTACTACACCATGCTGTCAGGAAGAGGTATTACACCATGCTGTCAGGAGAGTTACTACACCATGCTGTCAGGAAGAGGTTACTACACCATGCTGTCAAGAAGAGTTACTACACATGCTGTCAGAAGAGTTACTACACCATGCTGTCACGGAAGAGGTTAGCTTACACCATGCGTCAGGAAGACAGGTTACTACACCATGCTGTCAGGAAGAGTTATTACACCATGCTGTCAGGAAGAGGTTACTACACCATGCTGTCAGGAAGAGTTACTACACCATGTTGTCAGGAAGAGGTTATTACACCATGCTGTCAGGAAGAGTTATTACACCATGCTGTCAGGAAGAGGTTACTACACCATGCTGTCAGGAAGAGGTTACTACACCATGCTTGTCAGGAAGAGGTTACTACACCATGCTGTCAGGAAGAGGTATTACACCATCTGTCAGGAAGAGGTTATACACCATGCTGTCAGGAAGAGGTTATACACCATCGTTCAGGAAGAGTTTACTACACCATGTTGTCAGGAAAGGTTATTACACCATGCTGTCAGAAGAGGTATTACACCATTGCTGTCAGGAAGAGGTTACTACACCATGCTGTCAGGAAGAGGTTACTACACCATGTTGTCAGAAAGATGTTCTACACCATGCTGTCAGGAAGAGGTTACTACACCATGCTGTCAGGAAGAGGTTATTACACCATGCTGTCAGGAAGAGGTTATTACACCATGCTGTCAGAAGAGTTATCACACCATGCGTTCAGGAAGAGGTTATCTACACCATGCTGTCGGAAGAGGTATCTACACCATGTGTCAGGAAAGGTTACTACACCATGCTGTCAGGAAGAGGTATTACACCCATGCTGTCAGGAAGAGGTTATACACCATGCTGTCAGGAAGAGGTTATCTACACCATGCTGTCAGGAAGAGGTTATTACACCATGCTGTCAGGAAGAGGTTTACTACACCATGCTGTCAGGAAGAGGTTACTACACCATGCTGTCAGGAAGAGGTTATTACACCATGCTGTCAGGAAGAGTTACTACACCATGCTGTCAGGAAGAGGTTACTACACCATGCTGTCAGGAAGAGGTTACTACACCATGCTGTCAGGAAGAGGTTACTACACCATGCTGTCAGGAAGAGCTATACACCATGCTGTCAGGAAGAGGTTACTACACCATGCTGTCAGAAGAGGTTATTACACCATGCTGTCAGAAGAGGTTACTACACCATGCTTCAGAAGAGGTTACTACACCATGTTGTCAGGAAGAGGTTATTACACCATGCTGTCAGGAAGAGGTTATACACCATGCTGTCAGGAAGAGGTTACTACACCATGCTGTCAGAAGAGTTACTACACCATTTCAGGAAGAGGTACTACACCATGCTGTCAGGAAGAGGTTATTACACCATGCTGTCAGAAGAGGTTATATACACCATGCTGTCAGAAGAGGTTCTACACCATGCTGTCAGGAAGAGGTTATTACACCATGCTGTCAGGAAGAGGTTACTACACCCTGCTGTCAGGAAGAGGTTATTACAACCATTCTGTCAGGAAGAGGTTACTACACCATGCTGTCAGGAAGAGTTACTACACCATGCTGTCAGGAAGAGGTTACTACACATGCTGTCAGAAGAGGTTACTACACCATGCTGTCAGGAAGAGGTTATTACACCATGCTGTCAGAAGAGTTACTACACCATGCTGTCAGGAAGAGGTTATTACACCATGCTGTCAGGAAGAGGTTACTTACACCATGCTGTCAGGAAGAGGATACTACACCATGCTTCAGAAAGGTAACACCATGCTGTTCAGAAGAGGTTATTACACCATGCTCAGGAAGTAGGTACACACCATGCTGTCAGGAAGAGGTTTTACACCATGCTGTCAGGAAGAGGTTACTTACACCATGCTGTCAGGAAGAGGTTACACACCATGCTGTCAGGAAGAGTTACTACACCATGCTTCAGGAAGAGGTTACTACACCATGCTGTCAGGAAGAGGTTATCACACCATGCTGTCAGGAAGAGGTTACTACACCATGCTGTCAGGAAAGAGGTTATACACCATGCTGTCAGAAGAGGTTATACACCATGCTGTCAGGAAGAGTTACTACACCATGCTGTCAGAAGAGGTTACTTACACCATGCTGTCAGGAAGAGGTTAACACCATGCTGTCAGGAAGAGGTTATTACACCATGCTTCAGGAAGAGGTTTTACTACACCATGCTGTCAGGAAGAGGTTACTACACCATGCTGTCAGAAGAGGTTACTTACACCATGCTGTCAGGAAGAGGTTACTACACCATGCTGTCAGGAAGAGGTTCTACACCATGCTGTCAGGAAGAGGTACTACACATGCTGTCAGGAAGAGGTTACTTACACCATGCTGTCAGGAAGAGGTTCATTACACCATGCTGTCAGGAAGAGGTTATTACACCATGCTGTCAGAAGAGTTACTACACCATGCTGTCAGGAAAGAGTTATTACACTGTCAGGAAGAGTTATTAACACCATGCTGTCAGGAAGAGGTTATTACACCATGCTGTCAGGAAGAGGTTTACACCATGCTGTCAGAGAGGTTATACACCATTCTGTCGGAAAGTTATACACCATGCGTCAGGAAGAGTTATACACCATGCTGTCAGGGAAGAGGTTATTACACCATGCTGTCAGGAAGAGGTTATTACACCATGCTGTCAGGAAGAGGTTATTACACCATTGCTGTCAGGAAAGGTTATTACACCATGCTGTCAGGAAGAGGTTATTACCACCATGCTGTCAGGAAGATTATTACACCATTGCTGTCAGGAAGAGTACTACACCATGCTGTCAGAAGAGGTGACTACACCATGCTGTCAGTAAGAGAGTTACTACACCATGCTGTCAGGAAGAGGTTATACACCATGCTGTCCAGAAGAGGTTCTACACGCTTGAAGAGGTTACTAACCATGCTGTCAGGAAGAGGTTACTACAACCATGCTGTCAGGAAGAGGTTACTACACCATGCTTGTCAGGAAGAGGTTATTAACACCATGCTTTCAGGAAGAGGTTATACACCAGACTGTCAGGAAGAGGTTACTACACCATGCGTTCAGGAAAGTTATATACTACCATGCTGTCAGGAAGAGGTTATTACACATGCTGTCAGGAAGAAGGTTACTACACCATGCTGTCAGAAGAGGTACTACACCATGCTTGTCAGGAAGAGGTTACTTACACCATGCTGTCAGGAAGAGGTTACTACACCATGCTGTCAGGAAGAAGTTATTACACCATGCTGTCAGAAGAGTTACTACCACCATGCTGTCAGGAAGAGTATTACTACACCATGCTGTCAGAAAGTTACTACCACCATGCTGTCAGAAA
>NW_019942981.1:40297-63860 GCF_002910315.2 Salvelinus sp. IW2-2015 | reverse complement strand
TAAATCAAACGGACTGCTGAGTCTTATGTACAGCTAAATCAACTGCTGACGAGTCTAACTGTAGCAGCTAATCACGGAACTATTGAGTCTACTTTGTCATCACTTATCTAGCTATAATCAACGAATGACTACTAGAACACGACCTGGTTCACTGTACAGCTAAATCAAAACATATACTTGCTAGTACTTCAACTGTCAGCAATCACGTAGACACTCATAAACACGAAACTTCTACTGAAGTAATCTACGTACTGGCTACTGTAGCAGCTATCAAACTTTATCAACTGGGAGCAATCACATACATGACTGATGCTAAGACTCTGTTACGTACGGCTAAATCAAACGATGTTGATTCTACGGTACAGCTAATACTACTAGTCATGTGCTTAACACGAGTATACTACATTAATCAAACTACTGTTATGTACTATACAACATAGTCTGTACAGCTAAATAACAATCTAGCACTACGCTAATACACATGAGTCTACTGTACAGCTAAATACAACTACTGAGCATACGTACGCTAATAGTCTGACTACTGTACAGCTAAATTCAACACAGCTACTGACCAGCAAAACACTCTCAGTCTACTGTACAGAATACAACTCTGAGCTAACTGTCACACTAAAAACGAATCTACTGTAAGATATACTTTTACTGTACAAGGTGCAGTGTGTGGAGATAGGCTCGTTGCCTGTCATGTACGGAATTAAGGTAACCTTGTAACTAAATAACAATTCTGTTCGCTTGCTTTGTCACATGGTTGTGTCAAAAAGACACCTATTTGCTTTTGACCAAAGACCTATGGGTCTTGACAATATAGTAGTGCACTAAACTAGAGCATAGTGGGGATAATGGTCCATCCCAATGGTAAACCTATTCCTGTCTGTGCACTACTCTTGATCAAGGCTCATAGGGCTCCAAGTCAAACTGTAGTGCACTAAATAGGGCATAGGATGTCCATTTGGGACACACACAATGGGGGTCTTCTTGGAATGGGCCAGAGCCACTACTCTAGTCTTGTTGAATGGTTTATTCTGGGCCAAGACGCTCTCACCCTGTGTTTACACCTATGTGGATCTACTGATCTATTAGATGGACCTATTGGGGCTAGGATCAAGGGGGCAGACAGTCTGATAACTAGGCTTGTGTGCGTGCGTGTGCGCGCACGTGTATTGCGGCCCTACTTACTTACGGCCGGCACTTTGGTTCACACTCCCTCATAGATGAACGACAGAACAGTGGATCACGGTCCCTGACCGTTTGAGGGGTTAAGATGGCCTGTTAGGAAAGGTTATCTACACTATATAATGTCAGGAAGGGTTACTACACATGCCTCAGGAAGAGGTTACTACACCATGCTGTCAGGAAGAGGTTACTTACACCATGCTGTCAGGAGAGGTTACTACACCATGCTGTCAGGAAGAGGTTTACTCACCATGCTGTCAGGAAGAGGTTATTTACACCATGCTGTCAGGAAGAGGTTACTTAACACCATGCTTGTCAGGAAGAGGTTATTACACATGCTGTCAGGAAGAGGTTATACACCATGCTGTCAGGAAGAGGTTACTACACCATGCTGTCAGGAAGAGGTATTAAATCTTCGAAAGTTACTACACCATGCTGTCAGGAAGAGGTTTACTACACCCATGCTGTCAGGAAGAGGTTATACACCATGCTGTCGGAGAGGATAACATGCTGTTCAGGAAGAGGTTATACACCATGCTGTCAGGAAGAAGGTTATTACACCATGCTGTCAGGAAGAGTTACTACACCATCTGTCAGGAAAGGGTTATTACACCATGTGTCAGGAAGAGGTTATTACACCATGCTGTCAGGAAGAGGTTACTACACATGCTGTCAGGAAGAGGTTACTACACCATGCTGTCAGGAAGAGGTTATTACACCATGCTGTCAGGAAGAGGTTATACACATGCTGTCAGGAAGAGGTTACTACACCATGCGTCAGAGAGGTTATTACACCATGCTGTCAGAAAGAGGTTATTACACATGCTGTCAGGAAGAGGTTACTACACATGCTGTCAGGAAGTGATTACACCATGCTGTCAGGAAAAGGTTACTACACATGCTGTCAGGAAGAGGTTATTACACCATGCTGTAGGAAAGGTTACTACACCATGCCTGGTCAGGAGAGGTTACTACACCATGCTGTCAGAAAGAGGTTACTACACCATGCTGTCAGGAAGAGGTTATTACACCATGGCGTCAGGAAGGACTACACTGTGCAGGAAGAGGTTACTAACCCATGCTGTCAGGAAGAGGTTATTACACCATGCTGTCAGGAAGAGGTTATTACACCATGCTGTCAGGAAGAGGTTATTACACCATGTTGTCAGGAAGAGGTTATTACACCATGCTGTCAGGAGAGAGTTTAACCCATGCTTCAGGAAGAGGTTATTACACCATGCTGTCAGGAAGAGGTTACTACACCATGCTGTCAGGAGAGGTTACTACACATGTGTCGAAGAGGTTATACACCATGCTGTCAGGAAGAGGTTACTACATCCATGCTGTCAGGAAGAGGTTATACACCATGCTGTCGGAAGAGGTTACTACACCATGCTGTCAGGAAGAGATTACACCATGCTGTCAGGAAGAGGTTATTACACGCATGCTCGTCAGGAAAGAGGTTTACTACACCATGCTTCAGGAAGAGGTTACTACACCATGCTGTCAGGAAGAGGTTACTACACCCATGCTGTCAGGAAGAGGTTATTACACCATGCTGTCAGGAAGAGGTTATTACACCATGCTGTCAGGAAGAGGTTATACACCATGCTTGTTCAGGAAGAGGTTATCTACACCATGCTGTCAGGAAGAGGTTTACATACACATGCTGTCAGGAGAGGTTATTACACCATGCTGTCAGGAAGAGGTTATACACCATGCTGTCAGGAAGAGGTTACTCACCTGCTGCAGGAAGAGTATTAACCATGCGTCAGGAAAGGTTACTACACCATGCTGTCAGGAAGAGAGGTTACTACACCATGCTGTCAGGAAGAGGTTACTACACCATGCTGTCAGGAGAGGTTATTTCTACACATGCTGTCAGGAAGAGGTTACTTAACCATGCTGTCAGGAAGAGGTTATTACACATGCTGTAGGAAGAGGTTTACTGACACCATGCTGTCAGGAAGAGGGTATATTACACCATGCTGTCAGGAAGAGGTTTACTACACCAGTGCTGTCAGGAAAGAGGTTACTACACCATGCTGTCAGGAAGAGGTTATTACACCATGCTGTCAGGAAGAGGTTACTACACCATGCTGTCAGGAAGGGTTACTACACATGCTGTCAGGAAGAGGTTACTACACCATGCTGTCAGGAAGAGGTTTTACTACACCATGCTGTCAGGAAGAGGTTTACTACACATGCTGTCAGGAAGAGGTTATTACACCATGCTGTCAGGAAGCGTTACTACACCTGCTGTCAGGAAGAGGTTACTACACACATGCTGTCAGGAAAGGGTTATACACCATGCTTGTCAGGAAGAGGTTATACACCATGCTGTCAGAAGAGGTTATACACCATGCTGTCAGGAAGAGGTTACTACACCATGCTTGTCAGGAAGAGGTTACTACACCATGCTGTCAGGAAGAGGTTTTACACCATGCTGATCAGGAAGAGGTTATACACCATGCTGTCAGGAAGAGGTTACTACCACCATGCTGTCAGGAAGAGGTTATACACCATGCTGCAGGAAGAGGTTATTACACCATGCTGTCATGGAAGAGGTTACTACACCATGCTGAGGAAGAGGTTACTTACACCATGCTGTTCAGGAAGAGGTTACTACACCATGCTGTCAGGCAAGAGGTTACTTTCACCATGCTGTCAGGAAAGAGTTATACCATGCTGTCAGGAAGAGGTTACTACACCATGCTGTCAGGAGAGGTTATTACACCATGCTGTCAGGAAGAGGTTACTACACCATGCTGTCAGGAGAGAGGTTATTACACCATGCTGTAGGAAGAGGTTATTACACCATGCTGTCAGGGAGGTTATTACACCATGCTTCAGGAAGAGGTTACTACACCATGCTGTCAGGAAGAGGTTAACACCATGCTGTCAGGAAGAGGTTATACACCATGCTTCAGGAAGAGGGTTCTACACCATGCTGTCAGGAAGAGGTTATACACCATGCTGTCAGGAAGAGGTTATTACACCATGCTGTCAGGAAGACGGTTACTACACCATTGCTGTCAGGAAGAGGTTACTACACCATGCTGTCAGGAAGAGGTTATATTACACCATGCTGTCAGGAAGAGGTTATTACACCATGCTGTCAGGAAAGAGGTTACTACACCATGCTGTCAGGAAGAGGTTATACCATGCTGTCAGGAAGAGGTTACTACACCATGCTGTCAGGAAGAGGTTACTACACATGCTGTCAGGAGAGGTTATTACACCATGCTGTCAGGAAGAGGTTATTACACCATGCTGTCAGGAAGAGGTTACTTACACCATGCTGTCAGGAAGAGGTTACTACACCATGCTGTCAGGAAAGAGGTTACTACACCATGCTGTCAGGAAGAGGTTATTACACCATGCTGTCAGGAAGAGGTTATTACACATGCTGTCAGGAGAGGGTTATTACACCATGCTTCAGGAAGAGGTTTATACACCATGCTGTCAGGAAGAGGTTACTACACCATGCTGTCAGGAAGAGGTTATTACACCATGCTGTCAGGAGAGGTTATACACCATGCTGTCAGGAAGAGGTTACTTACACCATGCTGTCAGGAAGAGGTTATTACACCATGCTTCAGGAAGAGGTTACTACACCATGCTGTCAGGAAGAGGTTATTACACCATGCTGTCAGGAAGAGGTTATTACACCATGCTGTCAGGAAGAGGTTACTACACCATGCTGTCAGGAAGAGGTTACTACACCATGTGTCAGGAAGAGGTTATACACCATGCGTCAGGAAGAGGTTATTACACCATGCTTCAGAAGAGGTACTACACCATGCTGTCAGGAAGAGGTTATTACACCATGCTGTCAGGAAGAGGTTATTACACCATGCTGTCAGGAAAAGAGGTTACTACACCATGCTGTCAGGAAGAGGTTATACACCATGCTGTTCAGGAAGAAGTTACTACACCATGCTGTCAGGAAGAGGTTATTACACCATGCTGTCAGGAAGAGGTTATACACATGCTTCAGGAAGAGGTTACTACACCATTCTGTCAGGAAAGAGGTTATACACCATGCTGTCAGGAAGAGTTATTACACCATGTCTGTCAGGAAGAGGTTATTACACCATGCTGTCAGGAAGAGGTTATTACACCATGTGTCAGGAAGAGGTTATACACCATGCTGTCAGGAAGAGTTATAACACCATCTGTCAGGAAGAGGTTATACACCATGCTGTCAGAAGAGGTTACTACACCATGCTGTCAGGAAGAGGTTATTTTTACTACACCATGCTGTTCAGGAACGAGTATTAACCATGCTTCAGAAGAAGGTTATTCACACCATGCTGTCAGGAAGAGGTTATTACACCATGCTGTCAGGAAGAGGTTACTACACCATGCTGTAGGAAGAGGTATTACACCATGCTGTCAGGAAGAGGTTACTTAACCATGCTGTCAGGAAGAGGTTACCTACACCATGCTCAGGAAGAGGTTATTTCACCTCTGTCAGGAAGAGGTTATACACCATGCTGTCAGAAGAGGTTTACTACACCATGCTGTCAGGAAGAGGTTACTTACACCATGCTGTCAGGAAGAGGTTATTACACCATTGCTGTCAGGAAGAGGTTACTACACCATGCTGTCAGGAAGAGGTTATTACACCATTGCTGTCGGAGAGGACACCAGTTGAGAATTTACACCATGCTGTTCAGGAAGAGGTTATACACACCATCTGTCAGGAAGAGGGTTATTACACCATGCTGTCAGGGAGAGAGGTTACTACACCATGCTGTCAGGAAGAGTTACTAACCATGCTGTCAGGAAGAGGTTATTACACCATGCTGTCAGGAAGAGTACCACCATGCTGTCAGAAGAGGTTACTACACCATGCTGTCAGGAAGAGGTTAATACACCATGCTTGTTCAGGAAGAGGTTTTACACCATGCTGTCAGAAGCAGGTTTTACCCACCATGCTGTCAGGAGAGGTTACTACACCATGCTGTCAGGAAGAGGTTACTACACCATGCTGTCAGGACAGAGGGTTATACACCATGCTGGTCAGAAGAGGTTACTACACCATGCTGTCAGGAAGAGGTTATTACACCATGCTGTCAGAAAGGTTACTACACCATGCTGTAGGAAGAGGTTATACACCATGGCGCAGGAAGAGGTACTACACCATGCTGTCAGGAAGAGGTTACTACACCATGCTGTCAGGAAGAGGTATTACACCATGCTGTCGGAAGAGGTTACACACAGTAGAGACCTAGCTTGCAGGAAGAGGTTACTACACCATGCTGTCAGGAAGAGGTTACACACCATGCTTGTCAGGAAGAGAGTTTACACACCATGCTGTCAGGAAGGGTTACTACACCATGCTTCAGGAAGAGTTACTACACCATGCTGTCAGGAAGAGGTTATACACCATGCTTCAGGAAGAGGTTATTACACCATGCTGTCAGGGAAGAGTTCCACCATGCTTTCGGAAGAGGTTACTACCCATGCTTCAGGAAGAGTGTGATACTTACACCATGCTGTCAGGAAGAGGTTACTACACCATGCTGTCAGGAAGCAGCAGTTACTACACCATGCTGTCAGGAAGAGTTATACACCATGCTGTCAGGAAGAAGGTTACTACACCATGCTGTCAGGAAGAGGTTATTACCACCATGCTGTCAGGAAGAGGTTACTAACACCATGCTGTCAGGAAGAGGGTTACACTTACACATGCTGTCAGGAGAGGTTCATCTGAGGTTTACACACCTGCTGTCAGGAAGAGTTATTACACCATGCTGTCAGGAAGAGGTTTAATTTACACATCTGCAGAAGAGCGTTATACACCATGCTGTCAGGAAGAGGTTACTACAACCATCTGATGTCAGGAAGAGGTTACTACACCATGCTGTTCAGGAAGAGGTTCATGGGGTTACACCTTGCTGTCAGGAAGAGGTTACTATACACCATGCTGTCAGGAAGAGGTTACTACACCCATGCTGTCAGGAGAGAGGTTACTACACCATGCTTCAGGAAGAAGTTACTACACCATGCTGTCAGAGAAGAGGTTACTACACCATGCTGTCAGGAAGAGGTTATTACACATGCTGTAGGAAGAGGTACTTACCACCATGGCTGTCAGAAAGGTTTACACCATGCTGTCAGGAGAGAGGTTATACACATGCTGTCAGGAAGAGGTTATTACACCATCTGTCAGGAAGAGTTATACACCATGCTGTCGAGGAAGAGGTTACTACACCATGCTGTCAGGAAGAGTTACTACACCATGCTGTCAGGAAGAGGGTTACTACACCATGCTGTCAGGGAAGAGGTACTACACCATGCTGTCAGGAAGGTTACTACACCATGCTGTCAGGAAGAGGTTATACACCATGCTGTCAGGGAAGAGGTTATTACACCATGCTGTCAGGAAGAGGTTACTACACCATGCTGTCAGGAAAGGTTATTACACCATGCTGTCAGGAAGAGGTTACTACACACGCAGGAGATTATACACCATGCTGTCAGGAAGAGGTTACTACACCATGCTGTCAGGGAAAGGAGTACTACACCATGCTGTCAGGAGGTATACACATGCTGTCAGGAGAGGTTACTACACCATGCTGTCAGGAAGAGGTTCTACACCATGCTGTCAGAGGGTTATTACACCATGCTGTCAGAAGAGGTTACTACACCATTGCTGTCAGGAAGAGGTTACTACACCATGCTGTCAGGAAGAGGTTACTACACCATGCTGTCAGGAAGAGGTTATTACACCATGCTGTCAGGAAGAGGTTACTACACCATGCTGTTCAGGAAGAGGTTTATACACCATGCTGTCAGGAAGAGGTTATTACACCATGCTGTCAGGAAGAGGTTACTACACCATGCTGTCAGGAAGACGTATTACACCATGCTGTCAGAAGAGGTTATTACACATGCTGTCAGGAAGAGGTTATTACACCATGCTGTCAGGAAGAGGTTATACACCATGCTGTCAGGAAGAGGTTACTACACCATGCTGTCAGGAAGAGGTTACTACACATGCTGTCAGGAAGAGGTTATTACACCATGCTGTCAGGAAGGAGGTTACTACACCATGCTGTCAGGAAGAGGTTACTACCACCATGCTGTCAGGAAGAGGTTACTACACCATGCTGTCAGAAGAGGTTATTCACCATGCTGTCAGGAAAGGTTACTACACATGCTGTCAGGAAGAGGTTTATACACCATGCTGTCAGGAAGAGTTTACACCATGCTGTCAGGAAGAGGTTACTACACCATGCTGTCAGAGAAGAGGTTATACCACCTGCGTCAGGAAGAGGTTACTACCCATCTTCAGGAAGAGGTTACTACACCATGCTGTCAGGAGAGAGTTACATACACCATGCTGTCAGGAAGAGGTTACTACACCATGCTGTCAGGAAGAGGTTATTACTACCATGCTGTCAGGAAGAGGTTACTTACACCATGCTGTTCAGGAAGAGGTTACATACACCATGTGTTCAGGAAGAGGTTATATACACCCTGCTGTCAGGAAGAGGTTACTACACCATTGCATGGCAGGAAAGAGGTACTACACCATGCTGTCAGGAAGAGGTTACTACACCATGCTGTCAGGAAGAGGTTATTACACCATGCTGTCAGCGAAGAGGTTATACACCATGCTGTCGGAAGAGTTATTACCCATGCTGTCAGAAGAGGTTATACACCATGCGTCAGAAGGTTACTACACCATGCTGTCAGGAAGAGGTTACTACACCATGCTGTCAGGAAGAGGTTATATAACCATCTGTCAGGAAGAGGTTACTACACCATGCTGTCAGGAAGAGGTTATCTACACCATGCTGTCAGGAAGAGTTACCTACACCATGCTGTCAGGAAGAGGTTATACACCATGCTGTCAAGGAAGAGGTTATACACATGCTGTCAGGAAGACGGTTATTACACCATGCCTGTCCAGAAGAGGTTACTTACACCATTGCTGTGAGGAAGAGGTTACTACACCATGCTGTCAGGAAGAGGTTACACCATGCTTGTCAGGAAGAGGGTTTATTACACCATGCTGTCAGGAAGAGGTTACTTACACCATCATGTCAGGAAGAGTTACTTACACCATGCTGTTCAGGAAGAGGTTATTACACCATGCGTCAGAAGAAGGTTACTTACACCATGCTGTCAGGAAGAGGTTACTACACCATGCTGTCAGGAAAAGTTATTACACCCATGCTGTCAGAAAGGTTACTACCACCCATGCTGTCAGGAAGAGGTTACTACACCATGCTGTCAGGAAGAGGTTACTACACCATGCTGTCAGGAAGAGGTTATTACACCATGCTGTCAGGAAGAGCTTAGAGGGAGAGAGAGAAAGAGTGTGTCAAAGTCAATCAAATTTAGGAGGATCAATGCACAAACTGCCTGGCAGATCCAAGGGAAACCCAGACTCCAAGGTCTCCAACACTACTTCAAAGTGGTGACACGTCCGTTAGCGTGTCTAATTCTGATCGCATCGACAGGCCTAAGGCTACCGCACAGGCAGAAATCTGCAGAGGAAATCTAGGCCACTGCTCAGTGAGCGTGAGAGTGTGTGTGTGAAAGAGAGAGATGGAGATAGAGAGAGCATTTATGCATCTTTCCTTTGAACCTAAAGAAAATAAACATGAGTCTCGTCAATATTATAACCTTTGAGGACTTGAGAGGTAGTGTAGACAGAAAGTAGTTTAATAACAGTACAGTCAAGAAATAAAGCTTTATTTGTTGCTGGACCATGGCCCACGTTGCAACAGGAATTCTGATCACATACCAAAGAGGAACAACTGGACGTTTGCAAATATAGCAGTGAGTTCATATTGATGAACTCTCTTGTTCAATTTCATCATACCAAACTAAAATCACATATTTCCACATTCATAATAATCAATATTCAGACTCTCTCTCAAATTCAGGTCAGAGAAGAGATACGTTTCCTTTCAATTTTTTTTTATAGAAATACTCGATCGAGAGTCAGGTGGGGCTAAATATCCTGAATGACTTACTTTGAAAGTAGGTAGGTACTGCAGGGTAGGGGACTATTTTCGCTGTGTATACACTATTTCCAACAGACTATTCTATTGTTACAATTTGTTTCAATAGAAAGTGTACACAAGGCCTTTTGTGTCGCTATCCCAGTTATTGCATCTTCACTGACTGTGTAAGTGCGTACTGTAGGGAGGACATCCGTAGGGTAGCACATTTACTGCAAACTTTAAGGAGACTATTACTGATTTGTGCCTTAGAATTCATCATATTGTATCTAATATATAGCGCACATGTGAAACAGGGTTTGAACACTGTCCTTCAGCCTATACTCAGACAATAAGACTTGCAAAACGTCTCCCTCTAATGAGGTTCTACTGTTCACTTCCATTCCTGAGAATGTGTAACAGATAGTAATGAATCAATAGTTAAAGTATCATTGTAACTTCCACCAATAGCAATCTGAGACTAGAGAAATCCAGTCAAAATCACCTCAGATTGTTATTTTTACAGTCAATTTTTTAATTGTTTTCTTCTCGTTTTTTTTACTACACTATATCAATGTCGCCTTGAAATGGACTCAACTTTAACATTAAAAGCAAGAACACCTTTAAATTATCTAAAAGAAAGGCAACTGGGCCCATATTCACAAAGCATCCCGGAGTAGGAGTGCTGATCTAGGATCAATTATCTTTTAAATCCAAATGAATAAGAGAGGGTATCAGCAGCACTAGATCCTAGGATGTAGTGCCCCGGATGGTGCTCTCAGTAGAAATACAACAGCGACCCCCAGTGGACATTTGCATGAATAGCAGGTAAATCAATGTTTTAACTATGAGTTTCTCAAAACACGTATGTATTAATGAATCGTTTACTGCTATTAGCCCATAGAAGCACATAACAGAGACAAACAGAGACAAATAATACATCAAAGTAAGTGTCTGTCCTATATCTGAGAGAAACAGGGACTAAACTATTTGCATACAGTATACTTCCATAATAATGTTTAACTGGTACCAGGGCTGCCTTTAGACTAGTCTTTTTTGGGCTTGTGGGCCTAACTGTCACGCCCTGACCTTAGAGATCCTTTTTATGTCTCTATTTTGGTTTGGTCAGGGCGTGAGTTGGGGTGGGTATTCTATGTTCTATGTTTGTAGTTCTATGTTTTGGCCGGGTAGGGTTCTCAATCAGGGACAGCTGTCTATCGTTGTCTCTGATTGGGAACCATACTTAGGTAACCCTTTTCTCACCTGTGTTTGTGGGAAGTTGACTTTGTTTAGGGCACATAGTCTTTAGCTTCACGATTTGTTTTTGTAGTGTTTATTGTTTTGTTCGGGGTCATTTTTATTAATAAAAGGAAAATGTACAAACACCACGCTGCACCTTGGTCATCTTCTTTTAACGGCCGTGACACTAACAAGAATCACAAACACAAATGTACAGTACCATTCAAAAGTTTGGACACGCCKACTCATTCAAGGGTTTTTCTTTATTTTTACTAAGTTCTACATTGTAAAATAATCTGTTTCACCTGTCCTTGTGATTGTCTCCACCCCCTCCAGGTGTCGCTTATTTTCCCCRGTGTATATATCCCTGTGTTTCCTGTCTCTCTCTCTCTCTTGTATGTCTTTCAAGTCAACCAGTGTGTTTTCCCGCACTCCTGCTTCTATTCTCTTTTTGCGAGTCCTCCCGGTTTTGACCCTTGCCTGTTTTCTGGACCCCGTTACCGCCTGCCTGACAATTCTGTCTGCCCTGACCTCGAGCCTGCCTGCCACTCTGTACCTCCTGGACTCTGAACTGGTTTTGACCTTTTGCCTGTCCACGACCATTCTCTTGCCTACACCTTTTGGATTGATTATTAAATATCAAAGACTCAAACCATCTGCCTCCCGTGTCTGCATCTGGGTCTTGCCTTGTGCCTTTATAACATCAAAACAATGAAATGGAATCAAGTAGTGACCAAAAAAGTGTTAAACAAATCAACATATATTTTTGATTTTAGATTCTTCAAAGTAGCCACCCTTTTCCTWGACAGCTTTGGTATCCACTCTTGGCATTCTCTCAACCAATTCTCTCAAAATACTTTTCCAATAGTCTTGAAGGAGTACACATATGCTGAGCACTTGTTCACCGCAGTCCCAGTCCCAAACCATCTCAATTGGGTTGAGGTCAGGTGATTGTAGAGGCCAGGTCTGATGCAGCACTCCATCACTTTCCTTCTTAGTCAAATAGCACTTACACAGCCTGGAGGTGTGTTGGGTCATTGTCCTGTTGAAAAGCAAATGATAGTCCCACTAAGTGCAAACCAGAAGGGATGGCGTATCGCTGCAGAATGCTGTGGTATCCATGCTGGTTAAGTGTGCCTTGAATTCTAAATAAATCATGAGAGCCAGTTATATCAATGGGTTTTGCGACTGCAGTTGAAGAAACTTTCAAAGTTCTTGACATTTTCCGGATTGTCTGACCTTCATGTCTTAACCTCTCTTGGGTAGGGGGCAGTATTTTGGGTAGGGATTACTGGGAGTGCATTCTGATGAAGATCATCAAAGGTAAGTGAATATTTATAATGCTATTTCTGACTTCAGTTGACTACACAACATGGCGGATATCTGATTGGCTTGTTTGGTCTCTGAGCGCTGTACTCAGATTATTGCATGGTGTGCTATTTCGGTAAATTTTCATCAACATTTATGATGAGTATTTCTGTAAATTGATGTGGCTCTCTGCAAAATCACCGGATGTTTTTGGAACTACTGAACATAACGTGCCAATGTATACTGAGATTTTTTTATATAATTATGAACTTTATCAAAGATACATGTATTGTGTAACATGAAGTCCTATGAGTGTCATCTGATGAAGATCATCAAAGGTTAGTGATTCATTTTTATCTCTTTCTGCTTTTTGTGACTCCTCTCTTTGGCTGGAAAAATGGCTGTGTTTTTCTGCGACTTGGTGCTGACCTAACATAATCGTTTGTGGTGCTTTCGTCGTAAAGCCTATTTGAAATCGGACACTATGGTGGGATTAACAGGAAGTGTATCTTTAAAATGGTGTAAAATACTTGTATGTTTGAGGAATTTTTATTATGAGATTTCTGTTGTTTGAATTTGGCGCCCTGCACTTTCACTGGCTGTTGTCATATTGATCTCAGCCATTTTTGTGTCATTGTGTGATAATTTTTGTGTATTATCATTGTTTTCTTAAACATTATAAAATGTTCCTAAAATAAAAGTTTGTTTCTTTATACTCTAATTTTGCTTTCTGTGGCACACACTACTGGTCAATATGAGCTACCAAAATGAAGTGTGCCAGCCAGTCAAGACTTCCGCCGAAGTTGGTCCCTCTCCTTGTTCGGGCGGCGTTCGACGTCACCGACCTTCCAGCCATCGTCGATCCTCTTTTCATTTTCCTTTGGTTTTGTCTTGTCTTGTCTTCCATCACACCTGGTCCCAATCCCATCAATTACATGTTGTGTATTTAACCCTCTGTTCCCCCTCATGTCCTTGTCGGTGATTGTTTATTGTAAGTGCTTGTGCACGTCTGTCCTGGTGTGCGTCGGGTTATGTACCCATTATCTGATTGGTCTGTTTTCCGTGGGTGTTTTGTTATTAAACTGCGCCGTTGGAAACACAGTTTTTGCTCTCCTGCGTCTGACTTCTCTGCCGCCAGTACGCACTCCTTACATCCCAGTACGCACCCCTTACACAGGCCTTGCAGAGAATTTCGGCAGGCAGGAAAATAGCCTTGCCGAAATTCTCCCCCACTTCTAATTTCCTTAATTTTGTGGCTAGAGTCCAATACTTTATGTGGCACACATCAGAGTCAAATACTTTCTATAGAACAAACTTCACGTCAGGATATGCAACGGAAATTAATAATGAATGTATGTGTGTTATATTAAACAGAGGAGGGAGTAAAATGTTGGCAAGCAATAAACATTTCAGAACAACTACTAGTCGAATAAGACATGGCAGAGATGACAAATTTTGGCAAAGAGATTTATTTATAGACTAATACACTTGAAACAAATAGCCAAACGGAAAACTGCAGACATTACCAGTGCCTCCACCGCGATCAAACCGTCATAAAAAAAATAAAATTAAATGCAGCCTAACGTGATCAGAAAATTCCAACTAGCAAGCAAGTGTCACGCCCTGACCATAGATTGCTTTGTATGTTTCTATGTTTTGTTTGGTCAGGGTGTGATCTGAGTGGGCATTCTATGTTGTATGTCTAGGTTGTCTATTTCTGTGTTTGGCCTAGTATGGTTCCCAATCAGAGACAGGTGTCAGTCGTTGTCTCTGATTGGGAGCCATATTTAGGTAGCCTGTTTTTCTTTGTGTTTTGTGGGTGGTTATTTTCTGTGTCTGTGTTTCACCATACGGAACTGTCTCGGTCATTTGTCAGTTTATTGTTTTTGTTCATTGTTCCAGTATTCTTATTAAAATGGATACTTACCACGCTGCGCACTGGTCCTCCTCTTCTCATTCCAACGACGAGCGTTACAGCAAGTCGAAGAATTGAGTGCGTGCACGTTTACGTGGAAGGGGGGGGACAGATTTCTGTCAGGGGGGAGCTTTTCGGCACAACACCGGCGTCCCTCCAGAGTGGTCGTGCGACATCTTTTATGAAACTGAAACAGCAATATTCAAAGAAGAAGAAAAAAAACGGTATGAAACCTACAGTGAATGTTCATTCCCTCTTCCTTCTGTCACGAACGTCGTAGAGAGGAGACCAAGGCACAGCGTGATTAATATACATCTTCCTTTTAATAAATAAGAAGACTGAACTATACAAAATAACAAAACGAACGTGAACGCTAAATGACACGAGTGCAGACATGCAACATCACATAGACAATAACCCACCAAAACCAAAATGGAAAATGGCAACCTAAATAGGATCCCCAATCAGAGACAATGATAAACAGCTGTCTCTGATTGGGAACCAATCTATGCCACCATAGACCTACATTACATAGACAATTCCAAAACCCCGTAGATATACAAAAAACCCTAGACAAGACAAAAACACACATAACACCCTCGTCACACCCTGCCCTAACCAAAATAATAAAGAAAACAAAGATAACTAAGGTCAGGGCGTGACACCTTCCTGGAAGCAACATAGAAGAAATGTGGGCCTATCAATCCATACCATTTTGTCTTTACTTCCTATCCATCCAAATAGTTTTGAGAGAGGTTAGGTGTGAAATCATGTGACAACCTGTAACGCTCGTCGTTAGGTGGAAGTGAGGAGGACCAAAGCGCAGCGTGGTAGGTGTTCATGTCTTTTTAATAAGCAACACGGAACACTGGAACAAAACAATAAACGAAGAATAACGAACGAAACAGTACCGTGTGGCGAACAAACACTGACACGGCAACAAACACCCACAAACCAAAAGTGAAACCCAGGCTGCCTAAGTATATTACTCAATCAGGGACAACGATTGACAGCTGCCTCTGATTGAGAATCATACCAGGCCGAACACAAAACCCCAACATAGAAAAACACACAGACAGCCCACCCCAACTCACGCCCTGACCATACTAAATAAAGACAAAACAAAGGAAATAAAGGTCAGAACGTGACACAACCAACATCTTAAAATCATGTCTAGGGATTTATTTGGTAGACAGTTAAACATTACACAGAACAGTTAATGAAACAACTTAAAAGCCAATCGGATGTGATTTAGTACAACATATTTTGGCAGTACACACACAAAAAAAACTGTTCATATCAACAACAACAAATAGGCCTACAATAACATACGCTTTACACATTCATCTGGAGGTTAATTGAAAAGCCTGTATCAACTTCATATTGAATCACTGTCAGTTAATATCTGCAGTGGACCGTGTCGTCTGAGGACAGGAAATGCTGTTGTGTCTGTTGTCTTTAGTGGCTTAATAATACCTTTTCAGAGTGGAAACTATAGTGCAATCTACTCTAATAAGAATATATTCTAACATTGTACTTACAGGTGGGGAAGTTGGTAGCTGTGTGGTACGCTATGAAACAGAACATATTGCTGTAGATACACTATGATAGGGAAGATACTGCTGCTCTCAAGGACAGGAACGGATTTACACGATCTTATTTGCATCTGGTGTTGTTAGGAAGCAGCCAGTGAAACGCGTCCTTTACGCTTTGCTCTTCTCTGAYGTCTCTGAGCCTGCTTTTGCCCCACGCGATCCAAAGCGCTGACTCAGTTCTGCCAACAACACTGAGCAGCAGGATTTCTGTGGGGAGAAGAGGGGAGAGGAGAGASATGGGAGGGGAGAGTAAAGAGAGGGGAGAGGAAAGAAGAGAGGGGAGGAGGATAGAATGGAGAGAGGGGAGGATAGGAGAGGAAAAAGGTGTGAGGAGTAAGAGGATTTATTGGAGGAAAATTATTGTATTGGCTTTCAATATTCATGCGTAGATTTGAAAATCGCAATAAACAGAACATCTTTTTAACAGAACAAGGTCCATTCTTTATCCGCTCCTCATGTCCCCTTACCTTCTGGTCCTTGGCTTGACTGCGGGCCTTGGAGGCAAGCTCCAGGAGGGCCATGAGGAGTCCCAGGCCCAACCCCAGGGCCAGGAGCAGGAAGAGGCCCCTCAGGAGGTGGGGCTGGAGGGCATGTGGGGCTTGGCCCCCCTCTGGCAAGCAGCTGCTGGCCCACCACTTACTCTGCAGGAAGGCCAACTCCCCAGATTCACTCAGTTGCAGTATGGCCACTGTTATGTTCTTCATCATGGGAAAGCCTGGCAGGAGAGAGAGGGATGGAGGAGGGAGAGAGACGGATGGAGGAGGGTGTGAGGGAGAGAGACGGGAGGAGGTGTGAGGGAGAGAGACGGGGAGGAGGGTGGTGTGAGGGAGAGAGACGGGAGAGGGTGGAGAGAAGAGGGGAGGAGGGTGTGAGGGAAGAGACGGAGAGGATTGAGGGAGAAGAGAGGAGGTGTGGGAGAGAGAGGGATGGAGGAGGAAGAGAGAGGGATGGAGGAGGAAGAGAGACGGATGGAGAGGGAGAGAGAGGATAGAGGAGAAAGAGAGAGATGGAGGAGGAGAGAGAGGGGTGGAGGAGAAGAGAGAGGATGGAGGAGGAAGAGAGAGGATGGAGGAGAGAGAGAGAGGATGGAGAGGGAGAGAGAAGGATGGAGGATGGAGAGAGAGATGGGAGGGAGAGATAGGGATGGAGGAGGAGAGAGAGGATGGAGGAGGAAGAAGAGAGGGATGGAGGAGGAAAGAGAGGGTGGAGGATGGAGAGAAGGGATGGAGGAGGGAGAGAGGATGGAGGATGGAAGAGGAGAGGAGGAGAGGAAGAGGAGAGGATGGAGAGAAAGAGAGGATGAGGATGGAGAGAGGAGAGGAGAGAAAGGATGAGAGGAGAGAGAGAGGAGAGAGAGAGGGATGAGGAGAAGAGAGAGGGATGGAGGAGAGAAGAGAGAATGAGAGGAAGAGAGGATGGAGGAGAAGAGAGAGAGAGGATGAGGAGGAGAAGAGGGAAAATAGGAAAGGAGAGGAGAAGAGAGAGGGATGGAGAGAGGAAAGAGGATGGAGAGGGAAGAGAGGATGGGAGAAGAGAGAGAGAAATGGAGAGGAGAGAGGGATGGAGGAGAGAGAGGATGGAGAAGAGGGAGGAGAGAGAGGAGAGGAAGGAGAGAGAGAGGATGAGGAGGGAAGAGAAGGGATAGGAGGAAAGGGAGAGATGGAGGAGGAGAGAAGGATGGAGGAGGAGAAGGGATGAGGAGGGAGAGAAGATGGAAAGGAAGAGGAAGAGAAGAAGAGGAGAGAGAGGGATGAGGAGAAGAAGAGATGAGAGAGGAGAGGAGGAGGAAGAGAGAGAGATGGAGGAGAAGAGAGAGGATGAGGAGAAGAGAGGAGAGATGGAGGAGGAAGAGAGAGGATGGAGGAGAGGAAGAGAAGGGATGGAGGAGGAAGAGAGAGGATAGGAGGAAGAGAGAGGGATGAGGAGGAGAGAGAGGGATGGAGGAGAGAGAGAGAGATGGAGGAAGGGAGAGAGATGAGGAGAAGAGAGAGGATGAGAGGAAGAAGAGGGATGGAGGAGGAAGAGAGAGGGATGGAGGAGAAGAGAGAGGATGGAGGAGGGAGAGAGAGGGAAGGAGAAGAGAATGATGGAGGAGGAGAGAGAGATGGAGGGTGAGAGATAGCATGGAGGAGGAAGAGAAAAGGGATGGAGAGGGAGAGAGAGGATGGAGAGAAGAGAGAGATGGAGGAGAAGAGAATGATGGGGAGAAGAGAGAGGATGAGAGGGAGAGAGAGGATGGAGAGGAGAGAGGAGGCGATGGAGGAGAAGAGAGAGGGATGAGGAGGAAGAGAGAGGATGGAGAGGGAGAGAGGGAGGAGGAGGAGAGAAGGATGGAGGAGGAGGGAGAGAGGAAGGGGAGGAAGGTTGAGGGAGAGAGAACGGGAGGGAGGTGTGAGGAGGGAGAGAGACGGGAGAGGGTGGGAGAGAGAACAGGGAGGAGGGGGAGAGATACAGGAAGGAGGGTGGGAGAGAGATACAGGGAGGAAGGGTGGAGAGAGATACAGGAGAGGGTGTGAGAGAATACAGGGAGGAGTGGAGAGGATACAGGAGAGGTTGAGAAATGCAGGAGGAGGTTGAGAGATATACAGGGGAGGAGGTGGAAGAGAGGGACAGGGAGGAGGTGGAAGAGAGGGCAGGGAGGAGGTGGAAGAGAGGGCAGGCAGGAGGGTGGAGAGAAAGGAGTTAGGAGGTGTGTGTGGTGTATCAAGTAATGAACCACACTTCAAATACTTCAGATACTCACCACCACAGCAGGCCACCCATAAAAACACAGACAACATTCCCAATGTTCCTTTATTGACATCACAGTGTTGCATTTATCATGTTTATCTATGGAGGGGTACTGTGGACCCAGCTGCTAGGGGCTCACCTAAGGGTACTGTCGACCCAGCTGCTAGGGCTCACCTAAGGGTACTGTGGACCCAGCTGCTAGGGCTCACCTAGGGTACTGTGGACCCAGCTGCTAGGGGCTCACCTAGGGGTACTGTGGACCCAGCTGCTAGGGGCTCACCTAGGGGTACCGTGACCCAGCCTCTAGGGGCTCACCTAGGGGTACCGTGGACCCAGTTGCTAGGCGAGCCTAGGGGTACCGTGGACTCAGCTGCTAGGGCGAGCCTAGGGTACCGTGACTCAGCTGCTAGGGCTCACCTAGGGTACCGTGGACCCAGCTGCTAGGGGCTCACCTAGGGTACCGTGGACCCAGCTGCTAGGGCTCACCTAGGGTACCGTGGACTCAGCTGCTAGGGCTCACCTAGGGGTACCGTGGACTCAGCTCTAGGGCTCACCTAGGGGTACCGTGGACTCAGCTGCTAGGGGCTCACCTAGGGGTACCGTGGACTCAGCTGCTAGGGGCTCACCTAGGGGTACCGTGGACTCAGCTGCTAGGGGCTCACCTAGGGGTGCTGCAATGCTGTACCCTCTCATGGCGATGAGTTCGCTGCTGCGGATCAGGTTGCAGTAGCGAGCCACAGCCAGGTCCAGAGACGCTGCCTCTCCAATAAAGGCGTAGTTGCCTTCCTGGGTGCGTCGATTGCCCTCTTCCACTGAAGCCACGCAGCTTTTCTTCCTCTCCATATGCTGGTAGATGCGTCGGTAGGTGGGGTTGTTGGAGTTCTGGAAATGTGAGCGAAATGAGAACCGTAGAAATGCAATATTGATAAGATAGATTTTTGCTGGTGTTGAGACATACGCGGTTCTAGTTCTACTCTTTCATCCGGAAACCCACCTTGGAAGGGAACGTACAGAACTATGAACAGGTAAAGATAAGAAAATACATATATTGACTTCCATTATGGAGCCAGATACCTGCCAAAAGGTTGAACGTATGTATCATTAGGATCGTAAGAAAATCCAGACGTAAATTGTTAGGATAGTAAGAAAAGCCATGCGTTAAACATGAAACGTAAACGTTCAAATAGATCTGGAAACGTACATACCCTATGTTACGACTATGAATTAAAATTGACACGTTCAATTCGTTCTTTACGTCTCCCTTTACCTGGTTACAAATATTTTTTATGAGTACAAACATTTGTCAGTAATGTGGCATCTGCAAAGGACATGAACCGAACGTAGCTAGTCGAAGTTAGCTAGTCAATCCACCAACTAAAGGACATTAACTGAACGTAGCTAGTCGAAGTTAGCTAGTCAATCCACCAACTAGAGGACATGAACTGAACGTAGCTAGGTAAAGTTAGCTAGTCAATCCACCAACTAAAGGACATTAACTGAACGTAGCTAGTCGAAGTTAGCTAGTCAATCCACCAACTAAAGGACATTAACTGAACGTAGCTAGTCGAAGTTAGCTAGTCAATCAACCAACTAGAGGACATGAACTGAACGTAGCTAGGTAGAGTTAGCTAGTCAATCAACCAACTAAAGGACATGAACTGAATGTAGCTAGTAGAAGTTAGCTAGTCCATCAATCAACTCTAGCCCAGATGTTAGAGTTGCTTTGCACCCTCCAGTTTTATTTACAAATAAAAGCCTAGAGCTTATTTTAGAACTGCATTCAATAACGATGTTATACTAGTAGATGATGTAGTAGTATAGGCTTGGGCYTTCAGCAAATTACTTGTGTGAGAATGATAAAGACACAAAAGAGTCTAGAATATCCGCCTGAGCTGCAAAATAGAAAGTAAATATGATTTAGGCTAGACCTATTATGCTATCTAAATATGCCATGCTGCTTGTGTTATTTAATGGCCATATAATTGCATAATTTATTTTTATAGCAGTGTGGAGCTATTGTGGTGATCATGTAACCTAATGAATCACAATTGTTCCAGTATTTGGGAGCACGGACTGTAGGCCTTATATTAGGTATTCTGACTGTTGTATTAGTGAATTCCACTCTGTATGTTGACTTGTTATATCCATTTTCGTTGCACAATCCCATCACGCAGAGGCTATATCCATATCAATAACTGAGACAAAACAATATGTTGATTAAGTCTTGGCTATAACCTGTCCTGAGTGAAATAGCCAAGGGGTCCCAAATGGTCAAAACTATATTCTTATTGCCAGATCTGTTTTCCTTAAATCAGCCACTGCATGTGCTTCTTCAACTATTTTGTTTAAAATGTATTTAGAGGCTTGTGAGATAGGGTCTCTTTTTAAGGGGAGCCCTATAATACAAACTGTTATTAAACACAAATAGAGTTCTACAATTATTCCACAAGACACCATTACCCCCTACATGATAGCCTAAATTGCAATCCCTACGAGCTGAAGGCTTATTTTTTAATTTATTTGGACAGGCCTAAATTAAACCTTTAATTATTAAAGTGATAGGCTAAGAACTATGGATAATTTAGATCATTACACATAAGAATTTCAAACTAATGGATAAGACTGTTCTAATATCTTTGATTTAGTTCCTATTGCAACTCAGACATACTGACTGACTGGATGGACAAGCATGACACAGCTGTTAAACACAAGCCAGGGAAACCGGAAAGAGGTATCCTACACGTTTTCAGTTAAAAGTCTCATTCTTTAATACTCCTCAGTTACTTCCATTTAGGTAGCTATGTAATGTATTTATTTGCCAGGGCAGGTCAGATAACACTAGCGGTATTATGCCACAAAACAGTGAAGTTTTCAGTACGCTAGGTGTCCTCTCAACACAATGGACAAATCTCGTGGGTGACGTGGACATCCCCATGCATTTATCAATCATATGACTAATTTCATATTGCACCATCCATTCTCTGGGCTCTGTTAAATATACCAGTAGTATTACAGGAATAATGAAACATGCCAGTATATACAGGAATAATGAATCATAAAGTAGTTCTACCAGAATATTGAACATAACCAGTAGTATCTACAGAATATTAATAACCAGAAGTATTACAGATAATGAATATAACAGTAGTATCTACCAGGAATGGAATCATACACAGAGTTATCTACAGGAATATATGAATCATAACCAGTAGTATTACCCCAGAATAATGATCATAACCAGTAGTACTACAGGAATAATGAATCATAACAGTAGTATCTACCAGGAATATGAATCATACAGTTAAGTAATTAAGGAATAATGAACCATAACCAGTAGTATCTTACCAGGAATATTAATCATAAACAGTAGTATCTACCAGGAATATTGAATCATAACCATATATCTTACAGGATAATTAATCATAACAGTAGTATCTACCAAATATGAATCATAACAGTAGTATCTACCAGGAATAATGAATCATAACAGTAGTATCTATCCAGGAATAATGATCATAACCAGTAGTATCAACCAGGAATAATGATTCATAACCTGTAGTATCTACCAGGAATAATGATTATAACGCAGTAGTATCTACAGGAATAATATTAATCATAACCAGCAGTATCTACCAGGACTAATGAAGTATAACCAGTATTATTACCAGGAATAATAGCTGTCTGTGAATCTATAATTATGTATGAACAGTTGAGTTTTGCCACTCAACAATATTTTCTTATAGAATAGTTTGATATTTTTGTCATCACTCTAAATCTTGCCAATATATTCTGTAGGAGGGGTTAATATGAATTTAAAATAATATGACATGATTTATATGAATCGGTCATGAACATATGGACTTTGAAATGAACAAGGGAGAGGTTATTAAACATAGGCTGAGTCTGCGATAAGCTTATTGACATACTTTACAAAAACTGTTGCAGTGGTCTCCGTATAGATATTCCCCTCCATCGGCGACACTGCTGCCCAGTTGAAGAGCTTGTGATCCCCATGCGCAGCACACAGACCATGCGTCTTCGTAAGAGCACTCAGCCTCAGAAGATACCCTTCTGGAGGCATGCAGCAGAGTCATTATACCTAATGTTAGGACTATTTGCCTCTAGACAAATAAAGTGCAGAGCATGCATGACGCGTGGAACTCATCATTCCAACATATTTGAACATCTAATTCATCCTTGTTAGTCAGGTCAGTATGTCATCCGTCCAGTCAGTCTATGTCTCTCGCGTCCAGTCAGTCAGTATGTCATCCGTCGTCAGTCAGTCAGTATGTCATCCTTCGTCCAGTCAGTCAGTATGTCATCCTTCGTCAGTCAGTCAGTCAGTATGTCATCCTTCGTCCAGTCAGTCAGCTATGTATCTCCGTCAGTCAGTCAGTATGTCATCCTTCGTCGCAGTCAGTCAGTATGTCATCCTTCCGTCAGTCAGTCAGTATGTCATCCTTCGTCCAGATCAGTCAGTATGTCATCCTTCGTCCAGTCAGTCAGTATGTCATCCTTCGTCCAGTCAGTCAGTATGTCATCATTTCGTCAGTCAGTCAGTATGTCATTTCGTCAGTCAGTCAGTATGTCATCCTTTCGTCCAGTCGTCAGATATGTAT
>NW_019942981.1:33718-35894 GCF_002910315.2 Salvelinus sp. IW2-2015 | reverse complement strand
CATCCTTCGTCCAGTCAGTCAGTATTGCATCCTTCGTCCAGTCAGTCAGTATGTCATCCTTCGTCCAGTCACGTCACCAGTATGCCATCCTTCGTCCAGTCAGTCAGTCAGATCCATGTGCCATCTCTTCGTCAGTCAGTCAGTATGTCATCCTTCGTCCAGTCAGTCAGTATGTTCATCCTTCGTCCAGTCAGTCAGTATGTCATCCTTCGTCCAGTCAGTCAGTATGTCATCCTTCGTCCAGTCAGTCAGTATGTCATCCTTCGTCCAGTCAGTCAGTTATGTCATCCTTCGTCCAGTCAGTCAGTATGTCATCCTTCGTCCAGTCAGTCAGTCAGTATGCATCCTTCGTCCAGTCAGTCAGTTATGTCATCCTTCGTCCAGTCAGTCAGTATGTCATCCTTCGTCCAGTCAGTCAGTATGTCATCCTTCGTCCAGTCAGTCAGTATTGTCATCCTTCGTCCAGTCAGTCAGTATGTCATCCTTCGTCCAGTCAGTCAGTATGTCATCCTTCGTCCAGTCAGTCAGTCAGTATGTCATCCTTCGTCCAGTCAGTCAGTCAGTATGTCATCCTTCGTCCAGTCAGTCAGTCAGTATGTCATCCTTCGTCCAGTCAGTCAGTCAGTATGTCATCCTTCGTCCAGTCAGTCAGTCAGTATGTCATCCTTCGTCCAGTCAGTCAGTCAGTATGTCATCCTTCGTCCAGTCAGTCAGTCAGTATGTCATCCTTCGTCCAGTCAGTCAGTCAGTATGTCATCCTTCGTCCAGTCAGTCAGTCAGTATGTCATCCTTCGTCCAGTCAGTCAGTCAGTATGTCATCCTTCGTTCCAGTCAGTCAGTCAGTATGTCATCCTTCGTCCAGTCAGTCAGTCAGTATGTCATCCTTCGTCCAGTCAGTCAGTCAGTATGTTCATCCTTCCGTCCAGTCAGTCAGTCAGTATGTCATCCTTCGTCCAGTCAGTCAGTCAGTATGTCATCCGTTCCAGTCAGTCAGTCAGTATGTCATCCGTCCAGTCAGTCAGTCAGTATGTCATCCGTCCAGTCAGTCAGTCAGTATGTCATCCGTCAGTCAGTCAGTATGTCATCCTTCGTCCAGTCAGTCAGTATGTCATCCGTCCAGTCAGTCAGTATTGTCATCCGTCGGTAGCACTCCTCATAGGCCGTTTGGTGTCTGCTTTTTTTTTTGTGTTGGTGAGATGAAACTGCCAAAACTCTGAAAGGTATTATTGTACGTCAGAATTGCTACACAAGATTTGTTCAAGCCTAAAATGTTGGTCCATAATCAYAACATGTTGTTTGTATGTTCACAGGTGAAATTTAATGTTACCGTTTCACGCATGGCTTTTCTTACGATCCTARCGATACGTACGTTCAACCTTTTGGCAGGTATCTGGCTCCGTACTACCTTGACGTTTACTAAGGAATAAATGTGTGTGGTTTCTTTTTCTTTTTAAAGCCGCACATACTTTGAAGAAGTTGAACGTGGATCCCCCTTCGACTGTTCCGTAGTCGATGACGTCCTGTTTGGCCAGCTCCTCGAAGTTATTCACCGAGACGTATTTGGAATCCGAGCGTAGCATGGCGTTAAAGTTGCTGAAGTAGCAGGCCAGGAGCACCACCGCGAACACCCACCAGATGGCGCTGATAACGCGACCAGACAGGCCTTTAGGGTGTGGGCCAGCACCTGAGAATGCAAAACACAAACATACATTATGTTTCATTTAATTAATATGACTGAAACATAGAAATGGGACGGAAAACATATAACTATACTCACTCCATTGCTTTCATCTGGACTACACTAGAAAGTGTGCAAACTTTCATGTCTTCCTTATCCGTCTTAGTTTTCTCTTAAACTGAGCAATGTAGAACATGTTTTTTAAATAACTTAAAGACGACATAGATATCTCGTGCACGTACGCGTAATAACACCTGCTGCGTTGGTTAGAGGCTCAATTATGACACTTTTTTCCTTATTGTGTATCTTTTAGGTTCTATATTACTTTCAGGGAAAATAAAGAAGAAAAGGAACCAAAATCCTGGTCGAGACAATCCTTGTCTAAATAGCAGGAAGATAAACTCCTGTCCAGACTGGGTAGACTGGCAGCCACATTTAGTGGACCCACAGTAAAGCAGATTCTAGGGTGTTCTAGACTCTTCTAGTCTTCATAGTAGG
>NW_019942981.1:25983-29241 GCF_002910315.2 Salvelinus sp. IW2-2015 | reverse complement strand
ACAAGCAACCCTGTCTAGACTGGCAGACATATTTAGTGGACCACAGTAAAGCAGATTCTTGATGTTCTAGAATCTTCTAGTCTCCATAGTAGGAACAGAAACCCCAGGCTAGACTGGCAGTCATATTTAGTGGACCCACAGTAAAGCAGATTCTAGGGGTTCTAGACTCTTCTAGTCTTCATAGTAGGGACAGAAACCCTGTCTAGACTGGCAGACATATTTAGTGGACCCACAGTAAAGCAGATTCTATGATGTTCTAGAATCTTCTAGTCTCCATAGTAGGAACAGAACCCCAGGCTAGACTGGCAGTCATATTTAGTGGACCCACAGTAAAGCAGATTCTAGGTGTTCTAGACTCTTCTAGTCTTCATAGTAGGACAGAAACCCCTGTCTAGACTGGCAGTCATATTTAGTGGACCCACAGTAAAGAAGATTCTATGATGTTCTAGAATATTCTAGTCTCCATAGTAGGAACAGAAACCACTGTCTAGACTGGCAGCAATATTTAGTGACCCACAGTAAAGAAGATTCAATGATGTTCTAGAATATTCTGTCTCCATAGTAGGAACAGAAACCCTGTCTAGACTGGCAGCAATATTTAGTGGACCCACAGTAAAGCAGATTCTATGATGTTCTAGAATATTCTAGTCTTCATAGTAGGAACAGAAAACCCTGTCTAGACAGGGTTTCTGTTCCTACTATGGAGACTAGAATTCTAGAACATCATTGAATCTTCTTTACTGTGGTCCACTAAATATTGCTGCCAGTCTAGACAGTGGTTTCTGTTCCTACTATGGAGACTAGAATATTCTAGAACATCATAGAATCTTCTTTACTGTGGGTCCACTAAATATGACTGCCAGTCTAGACAGGGGTTTCTGTCCCTACTATGAAGACTAGAGGTCTAGAACACCTAGAATCTGCTTTACTGTGGGTCCACTAAATATGACTGCCAGTCTAGCCTGGGTTTCTGTTCCTACTATGGAGACTAGAAGATTCTAGAACATCATAGAATCTGCTTTACTGTGGGTCCACTAAATATGTCTGCCAGTCTAGACAGGGTTCTGTCCCTACTATGAAGACTAGAAGAGTCTAGAACACCTAGAATCTGCTTTACTGTGGTCCATAAATATGACTGCCAGTCTAGCCTGGGGTTTCTGTTCCTACTATGGAGACTAGAAGATTCTAGAACTCATAGAATCTGCTTTACTGTGGGTCCACTAAATATGTCTGCCAGTCTAGACAGGGGTTTCTGTCCCTACTATGAAGACTAGAAGAGTCTAGAACACCCTAGAATCTGCTTTACTGGGTCCACTAAATGTGGCTGCCAGTCTCCCAGTCTGGACAGGAGTTTATTCCTGCTATTTGACAAGGATTGTCTCGACCAGGATTTTTTCCTTTTCTTCTTTATTGTCCCTGAAAGTAATATAGAACCTAAAAGATACACAATAAGGAAAAAGTGTCATAATTGAGCCTCTATACCACGCACTAGTCTTCATAGTAGGAACAGAAAACCCTGTCTAGACTCCCTTTGCCAAAATAGCATGGCTCCATTTTACATGTGACTTGGAAGCAGCGGTTTGAATCCGGGGGCGATTTGACTCATAGGTGCGTTACCTTGCAGGGTCAGGGCTCCGGTGATGTACCAGAAGCTGTGCAGGAGAGTGAAGCTGCGTTACCTTGCAGGGTCAGGGCTCCGGTGATGTACCAGAAGCTGTGCAGGAGAGTGAAGCTGCGTTACCTTGCAGGGTCAGGGCTCCAGTGATGTACCAGAAGCTGTGCAGGAGAGTGAAGCTGAGTTCGTCTGTCTCGGGGTCTGCCCACTCACAGGGGCTTATCCTGGGCAGAAAAACTAAGTGAGCATTGAGATCTATCTTCTTCATTGTCTGGACAGCGGCCAAACCACATTCTTACAAAGAATGACTTAGCAGTGCAGTTTCTACTTCCGTTTACATAATTTGAACTACAATCTCCCACGCTATGGTTTGTATACTYGACGTACGTAGTCTATATGTGTCATAGCATTACGCATCATTTCTATGTTGACATCTTTTTATGCAAAGGATGAATCCTAACTTCTATTTTTATGCGAGTCAAATTCTCATTTAATCTCATTGACTTCAAAGGATGACTAAGTGAAATTCGATTTAAGTGGAAGTTAGGATTCCCCCCGAAGTGCCTAGTGTTGATAGCTAGCTAGGGGTTTGATTTGGAATGAGGCCAAGGAGATAATGATTTTTCACCTGACCACCAAATAAATGCAGAGGCCCGATTTGATGATCTAGTTTCGTTGGTGGAGTTTAAACACTTGATCGATGTATACATCATAGAAGCGTGTAGTTGTCTTTAGGACAGCTGTTTTTTTTGTCAAGACTTTCGTGTTTTTTWACGTAATATGTAATGGTTGTTTAATGTTGTGTTGGTGTATGTAAGTTGTTTTGTCTGAAACGTTGTTCCCCCTTGCTGCTATTGGACCGGGTCTCTCTTGGAAAAGAGATGTTATCTCAATGAGAAAAACCTGTATAAATAAAGGTTAAATAAAAACATTCAAAAAATAAGGCCGGAGATGATCATTTTAGCTCACCTAGCCACCAGATATATGCAGAGGCCGGTCACCAGGAAGGCCAGGAGGATGCCCACCCACATCAGGGTGGATGGCCTGGACAGAAGGGTATACGGTACGCTGGGGGATTGGACAGAAGGTATCAGGTGGTGGTGTACGGTACGCTGGGGGATTGGACAGAAGGTATCAGTATACGGTACGCTGGGGATTGGACGGAAGGTATAAGGTGGTGGTGTACGGTACGCTGGGGGATTGGACGGAGAGGTATCAGGTGGTGGTATACGGTACGCTGGGGATTGGACAGAAGGTATCAGGTGGTGGTGTACGGTACGCTGGGGATTGGACAGATGATCAGGTGGTGGTGTACGGTACGCTGGGGGATTGGACGGAAGGTATCATGTATACGGTACGCTGGGGGATTGGACAGAAGGTATCAGGTGGTGGTATACGGTACGCTGCGGGATTGGACAGAAGGTATCAGTATACAGTACGCTGAGGGATTGGACAGAAGGTATCAGGTGGTGGTGTACGGTACGCTGGGGGATTGGACGGAAGGTATCACGGCTGGTGGTATATGTACCGGTCGGACTGCGGGGATTGGACAGGATAGAGGTATGCGTTATATTGATTTCTCAGGATACGCTGGGGGATTGGACAGAAGGTATAGGTCGAGGTGGTGGTGTGTACGGTACGTG